>NC_045152.1:32443477-32449899 GCF_900700415.2 Clupea harengus | reverse complement strand
ACACACACACACACAATGGCTGAATGCTAGGGGCTAATGAGTTGTTCATTATCAGGGTGAAGGGCTGGCTGAGGGGGTGCCTGGCATATTGGGTCTCTCCTGGGGAGAGTTTGTGCTGAGTCACGGGCGACGGCCACACACACACACACACACACACACACACACACACACACACACACACACACACTCACACATCCCCCAGAAAGAGAGAGAACAGTGTGTGTGTGTGTGTGTGTGTGTGTGTGTGTGTGTTTACAACCCCCTGCGCCCCTGCAGACATTGCAGTGGCCATGCGTGTCCTGCAGGTAACAGTGGGGATGACGAGCGTCATGATCAGGCCCGGGGTGGGTAATCGGGAGAATCTGGAGAGTTCCCGGTGGGCCGCTTCACTTCTGGGCCGCTCGAGAATTTTATTTTTTTGGACATTTGTCACGTTAGTCCATCTTCTCTTAAAGTAGGCTACACACGTTCCGCATTCTGACACCGCAGCCTCTGCATGGGTTTTACCATGCGAGGGAGTTCTCCCCTCCCAAATAGAGTTGGTTGGGTCCATAGCCCGTCTTTTCCAAAAAGTTTTCTCAGACTACCGATAGCTGGCCCGGCCCTTCCCCAACGATATGCGTCAGAGAGGATGGATGGGAGGAAGACGGGCTGAAAAATCCAGGTTGAAAAAAAGAAAGGCATTGGAGGAGGATGCGATTTATTTTCAAGAGGACAAACACAAGTGGCAACTGGTAAAGAGAGACATAGGCCTAATGATTAGCAACGTAACTATTAGGCTAACGTTGTAGCGTTGGTTAATATCGTTGTAGCGTTGTCAACCTATTCGCAAGCAAAATATTACCAGAGATGGAGCTTGAAAGCAGGACCTGTTCCTCCTGTAAAAACTGTGCCATTTGTGTCCATTTAATAGCTACTCTCACAGTACAACCTCCTCACAGATGCTTATCATGTCATTGGGTTAGCATATACGTTTCTGTTGACTTTGTCCATCACACAGGTTGCATGTGAGAGAAGCTTCTCAAACCTTAACATTTTTGAAGAATAGGCTACGAAGCTCATTGAGTCAGGACCATTTGGAGGCTTTCATGTTAATGTGCACAGAGAAGGAAATCCTCATGTCTATAAGCAACGACACAGCTATAGATAAAGTGGCTGAAACCAGTGCACTGCTTAGGCGGTTACTGATGCTGTAGATGCTGTTGGTGCTATTCGCAATGTAACTTCTGTACTGTGAGTTGAACTGTAAACATTAGTTCAATATGCCTCTTTGTTGAAGAGTGGGATACGTTTCAAATGCTTTATTTATTTATTTCTGCTTTTGTTAATTTATCAACCTATCCTTGTGGAATAGTGGAATATTTTTTGTTAACTTCTCAGCTTAAGTGGATTATTATTTAACCTTTACATTATTTGTTGAACCATGGTATTAATAAAGAGAAAACTACAGGATAGTAAGAGCTGAACTGTTGCTTCATTTATCCAATTTCCACTACCATGGAAAAAGTGGGCCGGTCTTGGGCCTGAAATTCCCGGGCTGAAAAGTGGCCCAACTCCGGCCCGGGTCATGATGGACTGATTATCCACACCAGTGGACACCTGTCTCTCTCTCTCTCGAGCTGGCATGCAGCACTGGACGTATAACCCTAGACACGTCGCCTTTGAATAATTAATTGTATAGACTAAATAAATACGCGTAACTTTTGTAGAAAACCGTTGTTGTCTGCCTCCAATGTTATTGTTTCGGTCACGAGCCGGCCGGTACGTAACAGAGAGAGAGAGAGAGAGAGAGTGCGCACATAGACGGCCTTGGCCACAACACGTCAACAGATATGACTCAGAGCAAAACGTTAAATCTCCTTTCTGTGTTTGTTTCTCTCTCTCTCACACACACGCGAACAGACAAAAACCCTAATCGTGTCCATGAACATAATGTGTTTTGAAATACATTTAATTTATATATTGTGTTAAAAGGACACACAGACTTGCACACATATTCTCTATCTCTCTCTCTCTCTCTCTTTCTCTCAAACACATACACACACCACACGCACACACTACTGTAGGCTCACCTGTACTTCTTGAGTGAAAGGCCCATCAGCTGTTTTATCTGCTGAAGGCCGTGGTAGTCGGTGTAGACGAGGTCAAAGGGGAACGCTCCAGTCAGCGGACAACTGCCTCTCCCTGGAGGAACCCCAAGAGATCTACAACACACACACCCACACACACACACACACACACACACACAGACACAGACACACACACACACACACACACACACACACACACACACAGACACAGACACACACACACACACACACACACAGACACACACACACACACACACACACACACACAGACACACACAGACACAGACACAGACACACACACAGACACACACACACACACAGACACACACACACACACACACACACACACACACACACACACAGACAAAGAGGAGATTAGTCAGTCATATGAAGGTCCTATCGTCTGCCACAGCCATAATAAGCCCCTTGCATATGCAACAGAACTGCCAAAATTCCCTGCATTGATCTGAGGCAACCATCGGGGACATGGTTCCCAGCGAATGTGTGCGTGAGCACAGTCAAAACCATATTCACGGCTGGGCCATAAAATGGACGAAAAGGGTCTCTCGTCAGTTTTTTCCTCCGCATGGCAGCAATCAGAGCTTGGCTCTTGAGAAAGGTTCAAAGAGATGGCTTCATCATCGCGCTCCGCTCGGTGCTCAGAGTGTCTTCCCAGTTGGGTCTCCCGTGGAGCGGGCCTGCGTGTGTGCGTGTGTGTGTTCTGTGTGTGCGTGTGTGTGTGTGTGTGTGTGTGTTCTCCCAGAGAGGCCAGACAGTCTGAGTCACTCGCTACGCTCCGCGCCGCGCCGCTATCTGACTTGTGCTCCGCTCAACTCCGCTCAGCTCCGCTCCGCTCGGCTGCCTCAGGGACGTGTCTGTGTGTGTGTGTGTGTGTGTGTGTGTGTGTGTGTGTGTGTGTGTCTGTGTCTGTGTCTGTGTCTGTGTCTGTGTGTGTGTCTGTGTGTGTGTGTGTGTGTGTGTGTGTGTGTGTGTGTGTGTGTGTGTGTGTGTGTGCCTGTGTGTGTGTGTGCCTGTGGGGCTGTTGGCTGACTGCTGGGAGTCTGATACTGGGTCTGGTACACACTCGGTCTGCTACACAAATACACACACACACACACACACAAATGCAGATACACTCAAACTCAAAGATAAACTCAAAAAGCAAAACACACATACTCACACACAGAAACACATATTTATAAACACACAATTTCTCTCTCTCTCTCTCTCTCTCACACACACGTATCCAAATGAACATCAGCCACAACACACATTCAGTATTATTTTCTTTGTGTTTAAGCAAATGCACATGGCCACACATTTCAGCAAACATGATTGCAGCTCTCTGCATAAGCCCTTTCCACTCTGGCTTATTTTTGCATCATTAAGACCTTTGTCAGGTTTTTAATGGCACACACGACACACTGGAACACACACGTGCATATATGGAGGCGACACAGGACACACACACACACACACACACACACGCAGGTAGGCCTGAGGTCGCGGTGAATTTATTTTCTGCTTTTTTCCCATCCTGGACCGTCCTTCCTCAAGGACCCCCCAGGAGCAGTGGGCAGCTTTGCAGCGCCCGGGGACCAAGTGAAGTGAACTGTCCATCTTTGGTCAGGGATGGACATGAGTTCTGTTATCATTGTAACGATGGCAAATTTGGAAGCAAATCGCCATCTACCTCCACTAGGCCAAACTGCTGCTGCGCGACTGAAGCAGTGAGCAAAATGACTTTTTCATCATCACAGACCCAGGATATATGGGTTGGATTGATACATTAGCTATTCCCCGCTCGTGGTTGTTGCCACCCGCGCGCTCCATCAAAAAAGCGAGCGTGATGGATGCGGTCGATTGCATTATGAAAAATCTGTTGCTGTACGTTGGCCACAACTTCATTTATAATTCTGCAGGTGAGCCTTATTAAGGTCTGAGAAGAGTTCAACAAAACAAAAACATTCCTAACATGGGTATTCATTTACCAAGAAGAAGTAGAATAACAGTTTTCCCACATGAAGAAAATAATTATTAATTAAAGCAGACAGAAGAGAATCCCCTTGATTTTCTACATTAAAACAGAACTGTTGGAGCCATCTGCATTACAAACGCAGAGGTGTGTGTGTGTGTGTGTGTGTGTGTGTGTGTGTGTGTGTGTGTGTGTGTGTCTCAGATGGGCTATCGACTGAGTCAGCAGTCTTTGTGTGTAATTGGTTCTTTTCGCTGATGCCAGAGCGAGTCTTGAGGCCTTCAGGAACTCACGTACACCTTGCTATCCAAAAGGCTCTCCGTATGTGTGTGTGTGTGTGTGTGTGTGTCTCTCTGAGTGACATGTTTGGCACACTGAACAGTGCACAACAGCCCTTTAATTCTTTAATTCAGACTCTAAATAATAAGAAATAAAGAGGGGCGGGGGGGGGGGGGGGTTGGTAGGCGACCAAATCTGTGGCTCAGTGAAAAACAGTGCTGGGGAAGAACACAGAACACAAAGAGGATGGATATAGAAAGAAAATAGCCTCCTGGTTTCATACAGACTGCTGTTTGTACTGAAGGGCTGCAGATACAGTTTATATTACTGCCGTATTGTGTCCGTATGTGTTTGTACAACTAATGAGGTTGCGGGCGGGGCCCCTTTTTACTTAAGTCTGATAATGTTGTTTCTCTTCTGCAAATGGCAATGAACAGCAATGTCGTGAGTGGTGAACTTTCACTTCATTGTGGTCGCCTGAGCTTTAAAGGTATCAGCGTCTGAGGAGGTCATTCATGAACGCTCGGTGCAGTGATGTTTAAGTGTTTTCTCACACACACACACACACACACACACACACACACACACACACACAGCTTTAAAGGTATCAGCGCCTGAGGAGGTCATTCTCAGGACCATGGACAGCAACAGCTGAATTACTTTGGAGCTTTAGTGGATGATACAAACACAAACACACACACACACACACACACACACACACACACACACAAACACAAACACACAATCCCTGAGAGTTCCCCCGATCACTCACATGAGGTTAACCATGATGATACGAAAACACATTGGACCACATTCACTAGCTACTGTGAGATTTCAGTGACGACAAACCATTCAGCATCTGCCTTTGTGAATTTGAAAGAAAGACTTCATTTACCCATTATTCATACATAATATGCTGTCTCACGAACTGCGTGGCCATGAGCAGCTGTGGCTTCGCGTGCATGTCTGCTTGTCCTTGCTGTGTGTCACAGCACACGGAGGCGTGTCAGTGGAGGAGGAGAAGACACACACACGGCGCATTTCAGTGGAGGAGGAGAAGACACACACACAGCGCATTTCAGTGGAGGAGGAGAAGACACACACACGGCTCATTTCGAGTTCACCGGAGATTGCTCAGTGCAGTGATGTTTAAGTGTTTTCACACACACACACACACACACACACACACACACACACACACACACACACACACACACACACACACACACAAACACACAACACACACTGTACACAACACACACTGTACACAACACACACTGCACACAACACACACTGTACACAACACACACTGTACACAACACACACTGTACACTACACACAGAGTTCACAACACACACTGTACACAACACACAGAGTTCACATCACACACAGTAGACAACACACACTGTACACAATACAGACAGCATACAACACACACCGCGCACAACACACACCGCGCACAACACACACTGCACACAACACACACTGTACACAACACACAGAGTTCACAACACACACAGTACACAACACACACTGTACACAACAGAGAACAGAAAGGATACACAAACATATGACTGTACATACAGTACAAATTGTTCTGATATTATGCTCAAACCACAAATATTCTAACAACGCTGATAGATTTCAGTAGCCTACATTGCTAGCTAGACTGACAGTTTAACTTGAATTTCAGCTTGTTACTTAATGTAACAGTTGACTAGCTTTTGAAGAAACCCACTGACAGTAAATTTTAATAAATTTTAATAAAAATACAAACTCGGTGAGAGTTCCTGATGTTTGGAAGTTGCTATATCAGCTCATTCACACAACCAACTCTACAGCTACACACACACACACACACACACACACACACACACACACACACACACACACACACACACACACACACACACACTACATCACAAACACACACACACACACACACACACACACACACACCTGAATAGAGAATTACTGCTCCTAGAGAAAGGGGTATGAAAGGGGTATGAATATAATCAGAGCGTAGCCTATGTGCCTATGGGGCTGAGCTCCGGACAGCCAGCCCTGACCCAGTTTAA
>NC_045152.1:32423477-32425977 GCF_900700415.2 Clupea harengus | reverse complement strand
TGACTCCCTCACTCACAGAGAACAAGATAAAGGAATAGATAAAATCAGACAAGTTTTTGCTGCACTCCCTTACTCTCAGGCACATCTGCAAGCACGCCCCCACGAGAGAACGAGCTAACGCTCATCGAAATGCGAACAGTGCTCACACCCAGGCTATACAACACTATGAGAAACGTACGGTACCACTTTACAATAAGGTTCCCTTTATAAATGTTTATAAATAGTTTATAAATAGGTTATTAATTAGGTTGTAAACCCTTTGTAAGTCATTAATAAGCCATTATTATAAAACATACCACCAGTGTTACATGCACATGCCAATGCATAAGTCGTATAATAATAATAATAATAATAATAATAATAATAATAATAATAATGGATTTTATTTGTATAGCACACTTTAAAATACAAAGAAATCTCAAGGTGCTTAACATAGTATGGACAGTCACAACAACAATAATACAAAGTAATAGAAGTGCTAATGAAGTGCAGAAAATAAGATAATATAATATACCAAAAAAAGATAATAAATGAATTAAAAATAATGAATAAGATTATAATGAGATCGAATAATATGTATTAAAAACAGAGTCATTTTGTATATGGTGAAATCAGACTGTCACTGTTGTTAACTCACTGGTACACTTAGTGGTGTCGGATGAACAGTGGGCGTGCTGCTGCTATGGTTCCTCCACGCCAGCGGGGGGCAGAACCACTCGACCTCGCTCAGGTAAATGAGGAAGGAGCAGTCTGAGCCGTCGACTCCGTAGAAGCTGTAACAAGGGTCGGAGGTCCATCGGGCTCGCATCCACTGGAAACAAATATATTTTCATAGAGCAATGTTGTTAGAGGCCAGTTAGACAGATAGCTATTAAGATTAGATTAGATATATAATTATGAAAGTTAGAACTATAAATTAGGAAGTGACTGTATAGCTTTCGACCCAGGGAAGATGTCATCAGGTGGCGTCATCATCTTCTCCTGGTCGAAAGCTACAGTCACTTCCTAAGTGACTGAAGGAGTAAGCACTACATTGTGTATGTAATTAGCAAGTACAATACATTAGATTAGATTAGATTCAACTTTATTGTCATTGCACAGAGTACAGGTACTGAGGCAACGAAATGCAGTTAGCATCTAACCAGAAGTGCAAAGTAGAAGAGTGCAGAGTATGTGCAAATGGTAATATAAATATAGATAAATATGGTATATACAGTGTGATATAAGATATAAGTGGTATGAGCAGTAAGAACATGAGCAGCAATAAAGGTGATTAGTGCATATGTGATATAGATATATGTAAAGTGCAGGTGAAGTACAGGTGAAGGTGGCAGTAGAGGTTATAAAGTTATAAATGAGGTAGGAGGTTGTCACAAAAGGAATTGTTAGGAGATTGAGTAGTACTGTGTACTAATACCCACATCCACTTTACTAGTGCAGTCTGGGTAACGGGGATCCTTAGGGATGTCACACTGGCCCATCAAGCCGTCTCTCCCTGCAAAGGAAAACAACATTGTTCCCATTTTTCAAACTAAGTACGTCTTAAAAAAAACTCTCTTTTTTTCAAAGGTACCTAAGGAAGTCTTAAGGGGCCTTTTGTTTTGTCTCTGGTTTCAAAAGGTAACTCTTTTTTCTCTCTTTTCAGTTGGCCATTAAAAAGTTTTTGGAGACAAGTGACGGATTGCCCACTCGTCTCTAAAAATGCAGACAAAACAGGAACTGAGTCATGGTTTAGTGGTATTATACAGCTTAGCTAATGGCTAATGTGAGTGTATCTGCATATGTGCTCATGCAACTAAATATGTGCATACTGTATGTATATATATACATATGTGTGTGTGTGTGTGTGTGTGTGTGTGTGTATATGTTGGCATGAACACACATTCCTACGCATATTTGTCACTTTGGCAGCATACTCTGGCGTTCCTAATTAAGGGGGCTGAGAGAGAGAGCTCTCTCTCCTTCTGGAGTCTGCCAGAAATGTGTGTGTGTGTGTGTGTGTGTGTGTGTGTGTGTGTGTGTGTGTGTGTGTGTGTGTGTGTGTGTGTGTGTGTGTGTGTGTGTGTGTGTGTGTGTGTGTGTGAGCGCGATCACAGGCAGAGGATTAGGGCCCATTCTGAAACATTAGAATATTAATTGCAGCTGCAACAATGAGCACCACTCTGATCTACACACACACACACACACACACACACACACACACACACACACACACACACACACACACACACTCACACACACGCACACACACACACTCACACACACACACACACACACACACAATGAGCACCGCTCTATCAAACTGCTCCGCTTGCTCTGAGCCCAAAGGCAGGGGGGATTAACCGCCTGAGCAGGGTATCTGTGAAGCATATTTCAACTTTGGGCTGCCTCCAGGATTCCTCTACTTGACAAATAACAATCTGTGAGACGAGTTGAATGGATTTAGCGAAAGAACATACATCTGTAGCTTGCCTGCCGCCCGCACAAGCAAGGCTGTGTG
>NC_045152.1:32410977-32415977 GCF_900700415.2 Clupea harengus | reverse complement strand
CAAGATGTGCTTCTCCTTGATTCTCCTCTGAAGAGTGGCAACATGGGGGCCTCAAAACAACTGTCAAATGATCTGAAAACAAAGATTGTCAGTGTTGTGTTGTAACTTCAGTTGATAAATAAAGCAGTTCATATCCAACCTGCTCATTGCAAAATGTGTTTTTTCTTGTTCATATTGTGTGCGGTTAACAAATATTTTCCTTTTTATGTTGCACTGAAATTAAGAGATTTAGTGTGTTCTTGGTCACATCAATTTGAAAGCTGGACCAAAGTGTTTAATTTCATTCAATTACAATTAGGCTAAATAAAAAGTTAAGTTGTAAGTACAGTTTGGAGTCTGGACAGTCTTTTTCTCTCAACGCCTCAATAGGTAGATCTTGCCTGTCACCACGGCAGAGGTTGTGATCTTTGGCCAAAAAAGGTTGGTGACCACTGCTGTATAGGCATGGTGCCACGGTTACATAGCAACTCATTAATGGTAGTAAGTAGAAGACGGAATACTCATTACTGATATAGGCAAACAGTGTGTCCAACACAAAGGACCTGTAAATCAAGAATTAAAAACAGCACTACACAGCTTGTTGTTTTATGGAGTTTGGGGATCAACTAAGGATGATAGTCATTCTTGTGGATATCTTGTGGTCATTAAGATTGTTTTTGATACATTAATGTATTTATCTGCATCATACAAGACTGGGTTACAGTACATCTTGCCTACACATAGGAACCTACTTTATTCTTCTTCTTGTAATTAACTCATGCATATTTTTGTCCTATATATTACATATATATAATAAAATCAGATATAACACACACAGACAAGCATTTTCTTCATTAGTGACTGTTGACAATTTTTCGGCCCTGAATTGTTCACTGTTCTTTCCTCACAGTTCTTACAGTGTGAACATGCCAATATATCACAGCTTTGTTGTGCTGGACAACACCATAGCAGATGTAATAATTTATAATAATAATAATAATAATAATAATAATGTATTTAATTTGTAATGCACTCTTCATTCAAAAGAATCTCAGAGTGCCAAATCTGTGCTACTATCCTAACCGATTTTTGATGTTACAAATATTCCCAGTACCCAATGGATTGTTCTGACTGTACTTGGGTTTTGAGTTTTGGGTTGAAATATCCTTGTTATTACAACAAGCCTGGAAAATGCTGTAGGCTTCATGGATTAAACGCACATCTGTTATGCAACACCAAATGCACAAACAAATGCATAATTCAAGGCCAGTGAGACTATTCTCTTAAAATCAGTTAGCATAATATGCGCTGGGCAGACTGTTACATATTTATGTTTTTGGGGCGCTTTTGTTCAAACCATAAGGTTCAATGCAGGTGCTAAACGTTTTTGAAAACTCCCAAGGTTGTTTAAAATCACTGATAAAAAATAAATAAACACATAAATCAACTACTCGCACAAAATTTTGCACAGTTGCTAAAAAAGATGAATTCTTGGGTCTGTTCCCAACTTCTGTAAACCAAAGCCTTTTGTTTGTGTGTGTGTGTGTGTGTGTGTGTGTGTGTGTCTGTGTGTGTGTGTGTGTCTAATGATGAACTGAGTCTATGAAAAACGAGGCAGCCTTAAAAGCAGATTGCCAACACAGAGAGCGCCGCGGCTGGCAAAGGCTGCGTGGTTCCGAGTCCTCATTATACAGATGCATCAACTTTTTCTGGGCTGCCGGTCGCTTGGAAGGCTTGGAACCACATCTCGCAGACTCTCTAAGCCCAGCGTGCGTGTGCTCTGCCATAATCAGGTTCAGATGGGCACATGACAACCCGACAGCGTTTCCATGCGCGCTCACGAATGCCAAGTCACATGGTGCTAGGGGTTGGGGAGAGCCGGTGTGGTGTGGCCCAGTTTCTCCCTCACCCAGCTGTTTTTCAGAGAGACACTGATGGAGATAATTTGCAAACACTGTTAATTACCTTATATAAATCATGTACTTATGCAAGCAGGAACATGGCTTTTCTGTGTTTCTGCGTGTGTGTAACTTAGAATATTAGGTGCCACTTAGGCTGAATATGTACACGAGCATGTTTAGACCAGAAGTGATAATAAGGGACGAACTGTGCTTCTTCCGACCTCGCAAAACTTCCATCCTTGCCTCGGACGTCAGAAATCCACCACGTGGTTATCCCTGCTGAACGCTCAACTTCTGTCTATATAAACCTTGTGCGATGTGTTTATCATTGCTTCACTTTCAGCCTTGTGCTGGGAGTGAGCCCGATTGCAATTGTTGTTTGTCTAATAAATATATTTATATGCAGCTCCGGAGTCATGAGGTAACTAGGGTGAATTTTCACCTATCAGACACCCTGGAGCAGCCGTGCCCTGGAGCAGCCGTGCCCTGGAGCAGCCGTGCCCTGGAGCAGCCGCGCCCTGGAGCAGCCGCGCCCTGGAGCAGCCGCGCCCTGGAGCAGCCGTGCCCTGGAGATGGCCCGGCGTTGTGCCACGGGGGCTGGAGATGGCCCGGCGTTGTGCCACGGGGGCTGGAGATGGCCCGGCGTTGTGCCACGGGGGCTGGAGATGGCCCTGGCGTTGTGCCACGGGGGCTGGAGATGGCCCGGCGTTGTGCCACGGGGGCTGGCGCTGATCCAGTCACTGTGAGCCACATCATTCTCATGATGCATTTATTAGCTCGCTTCAAATCTCTTATTTGTCCGGCGACCCAGTACAGTGATGAAGAGGATTCATTACCTCATGACTGAATCAATATCTGTGGGTGGGTGTGTGTGTGTGTGTGCGTGTGTGTGTCAGTCTGTGTCTGAGTGCATGTGTGTGTGTGTGTGTGTGTGTGCGTGTGTGTGTCTGTCTGTGTCTGAGTGCATGTGTGTGTGTGTGTGTGTGTGTGTGTGTGTGTGTGTGTGTGTGTGTGTGTGTCTGTCTGTGTCTGAGTGCATGTGTGTGTGTGTGTGTGTGTGTGTCTGAGTGCGTATGTGTGTGTGTGTGTGCGTGTGTGTGCATCAAGATCGTGTATGTATGTGTGTGTCAGGGTTTTTTGCTAATTATCATTTTTTGCCTGATAAAGTTTATTTAAAAAACGATCAATTCCAAACTTGCTGGTCAAACTGTCAGGTAATAATGCTCATACAAAATATGAAACGCATCCTTAAAACATGACAGTTGGGTTTTAACCAAAGCCAATGAATCAATAACAGAACTCATGTGTTACGCCCCAACTTTAGTGGCCCTATGGGGCGAACAAACATTCCACCACTGACCCAAAACAACTACGAAAAACACCTTTTAAAAGTACCAAATCCATAGGATTTATTAATACAACAACTACATGACAACCACATCAAAACATAGCTGTACAACAAAATCCCAGGTTGCGAGGCAGCAAGACCAGCAGTCCCCTAGTTAGAAGCCTCTCCTCTGCAGCAGTGAACTGGAGTCTTTATCTGCTGCTTGATCACCTGGCCAGGTGCAACTCATCTGGCAATCAGGGGGAACACAACCTGGGCGGAGCTACAGAAAAGGGAAGGAAAGTGACAAAGAACACAACACATGTGGTCGTAACTCATGTTATTATCTTTTTTATTATGCCTGCCGCAGCGCCAGCACTCAGTCATGTAGTGTTTATTATTTGTGCTTTTTATTCCACCAATGTTTAGCTGACGACATCATATACTTAGCCTTCACCAATCCACACGAAACTTGGCATGGTTGCCGTCCCACATGGCCAATACGGAATATAAGGTCCGTGTCCCTTTGTGCAAGCGCTTCCTGAAGTGGGCTAGGCTCAAGGCACTTTTTGGGCCATAGATCGAAAAAACCGTTGGCAAGTGCGTCTCTTTGTCGCATAACCCTAGCTCATTCCGATTCCTTTGTGGAAAGGCACCGCCAAGTGAATGATGTTCAAAGCTAAAAATCAAGCACTTTTGCTAGCCAATATCGCACGCCATGTTTTGTGAAATGTTGTCCATAGAGGGAGCTGCAACTGACACATTTCAATATCTCAAGAACAAAGGAAACAGATCAGGTGAGCCATGAGATATGAATAATTTAAAACATATTAATGAACGTTAATCATAAAAAACCTCTCTTTGCTCAAAGGTAAGGTGTTGGGCACTTGAGAGAGATGGACAAGCAGCTTGCAAGTGACAACACTGCAACTGTAAAAGAAGAATTGTCCTCAGAGGTCGTCAAGTTGTGTGTGTGTGTGTGTGTGTGTGTGTGTGTGTGTGTGTGTGTGTGTGACGTCAAGTTGTGTACCAACATTTTCGTTGCTCTGACATGTGGGGGCGTGGACCAAAATTGTCCCCGTTTTTTTCCCCTCGATTCTCGACACCACGTGATGTGAATGCACCATTAGACATGGGAGAAAACATATTTGTATCCAATCACTGTTTATTTTCCATGAAGCTTCTGTCTGAGCTCCACTCACGGCAATAAATAGAAAATGTAAAATATGGTTTCACAACGACCTAGCCAGCAACAGTAAACAATGCGTTTCATCTTAGAATGCTTGAAAAGTGTGTGTTTAATTTCTTTGTTCAGTTTCAGAAAAAAATCGTAGCGGAAAAACCTGGTGTGTGTGTGTGTGTGTGTGTGTGTGTGTGTGTGTGTGTGTGTGTGTGTGTGTGTGTGTGTGTGTGTGTGTGTGTGTGTGTGTGTGTGTGTGTGTGTGTGTGCCTTGTGTTCAAACTGACACAAGGTAAGTGTGTTGGGCTGGGTGGGAGGTGGAAGGTGTCACCAAGGAGATTAGATGAAAGAGACTACAATGCTGAGTGAGTTCCAGCAGCTTAATGACTGAAGGGGTTTGCCTGTACTCCTCATGCCTGAGCTATTCCACACCAATCTGCAGAGACAAGTGTTAACAAGAGACATGTCACTGTGACCAGTTCAGTGCCATCAGACTGTGCTTCACTGCCCCTCTGCATTAGGGCTGTAGAAGGAATCCTCTGCCCTGGAGCGGAAAACCTGGTGTGTGTGTGTGTGTGTGTGTGTGTGTGTGTGTGTGTGTGTGTGTGTGTGT
>NC_045152.1:32395977-32405977 GCF_900700415.2 Clupea harengus | reverse complement strand
ATTGACTCAATGATGGCTGTGTAGAACTCGACCATCACTTTCTGCGGCATGTTGAATTTTTTTAGCTGCCGAAGGAAGAACATCCTTTGCTGGGCCTTCTTGATTGTGGAGGTGATGTTCTCCGCCCACCTTAGGTCCTGTGCCATAATTGTTCCCAGGAATCTGAAAGACTCCACAGTGTTAACTGGGGAGTCACACATGATGAGGGGGATGGTTGCGGCTGGGCTCCTCCTGAAGTCTGCTACCATCTCTACTGTTTTACAGGCGTTCAGCTCCAGGTGATTCTGGCTGCACCAGAAAGCCAGGCTGTCAACTTCTTTTCTGTAGGCTGCCTCGTCGCCATTGGAGATTAGTCCAATGAGGGTTGTGTCATCCGCAAATTTAAGGAGTTTGACAGAGGGGTGGCTGGAAGTGCAGTTGTTGGTGTAGAGTGAGAAGAGTAGAGGAGAGAGCACACAACCTTGTGGGGCTCCAGTGCTGATGGTCCGGGGCTCCGAGACAAGCTTGCCCAGCCTCACACGCTGCTTCCTGTCTGACAGGAAGTCAGTGATCCACCTGCAGGTGGGCTCAGGCACGCTCAGCTGTGTTAGCTTGTCTTGGAGGAGAGCTGGGGCGATGGTGTTGAATGCGGAGCTGAAAACAGGATCCTGGCGTAGGTGCCGGGGGAGTCAAGGTGCTGGAGGATGAAGTGGAGTCCCATGTTAATTGCGTCATCTACAGACCTGTTGGCTCTGTAGGCAAACTGCAGTGGGTCGAGGAGGTGGTTGGTGATGGCCTTGAGGTGGGTCAGCACGAGGCGCTCAAAGGTCTTCATTACCACAGAGGTCAGGGCGACTGGTCTATAGTCATTAAGGCCTGTGATCCTCTGCTTTTTGTGAACGGGGATGATGGTGGAGGTTTTAAAGCAGGCAGGGACCACGCATTCAGCCAGTGAGGTGTTAAAGATGTCCGTGAACACTGGAGACAGCTGGTCCGCACAGTACCTTAGTGTGGAGGGAGAGACAGCATCTGGTCCAGCTGCTTTGCGGGGGTTCTGTCTTTTTAAGAGCTTATTGACATCCCTCTCCTGAATGGAGAGAGGTGTGATGGGGGGGAGAGGGCTGTCTGGGATAATTCTGTGGGAGAGGGTGGAGTCTTTGTCCAGGCTGGGAAGAGTAGATGTGATAGCTGTGGTGGGGACAGGGTTAGGACTGGTCCATTGTCTGTCGAATCTACAGCAGAAGTCATTCAGATCATTTGCCAGTCTAAGGTCTTCCATAGAGTGGGGGGATTTGGTTTTGCAGCCTGTGATCACCTGAAGGCCTTTCCAGACTGACGAGGAGTCATTGGCTGCAAATTGATGTTCCAACTTCTTAGAGTACTGTCGTTTGGCCTCCTTAATCTCCTTGCCAAAAGAGTATTTCGCCAGTCTGAACCTATCCTTGTCCCCACTCTTGAAAGCCTCCTCCTTCTCCAAACGAAGCTGTTTGAGTCTTGCAGTGAACCAGGGCTTGTCGTTGTTGTAGATAACCCTGGTGCGTGTTGGAATACAGCTGTCCTCGCAGAAGCTAATGTATGACGTCACAGCCTCTGTATATTCGTCCAGACTGCTGGAAGAAGTTCTAAAAATGTCCCAGTCTGTGTCATCCAGGCAGCCACGCAGCTCCTCCACAGCTTCTCTGTTGTTCCAGTTTTTTTTAATGTACAAATACGAGTGGTAAAGGGTTTACCTATGCTAACTTTTGAGCGGTCTTTCATTTAGTGTACATGCCCTTGTTGATCTGAGATTAAGCCAGTAGCATATCATTGCTGAAGAGCAAGTTATTATTATTAGTTCCCTGTATAATTCATTATTTAAATGGTACTACATACTAATTAAAAAAAAATGAAAATGAACTGAACTATGAACTAGTTCAGAATTTAAATGGTGAACTATGAACGTGAACGATTCATGTTTACTTGTGTGAACTGAACTTTGAACTAGTTCATGAGAGGTGTGAACGTGCACAACACTGACCTCAGCACAGTCCAATGTGTGGGTTACGGGAGTTGCATAGGCACAGCCACTTAACATGCCTCCTCCTCTCTGTCTGGCTGACTGTCAGTCAACCGACCAGAGGTCCGTGGGCAGCAAAGGAGAGAAGGATGAAGGGGTCCAGAAGCCAAGCTTGACTGTTCAGTAAAAGCACCCACCAAAGGGTCATGCAGCTGTTGGTTTGTAGTTGGCTGGCGGTGTGACAGCTAACATAACGAGCTGTACACAAGCACAAGTACTCAATCCTTGCACTATCCACACAAGCACATGAACACTATCTCTCTGCACTCTTTGCACTACTTTCCTCATGAACATCAACACTGACACAACCAATGCACACTGTAATATCTGTATAATATCTGTATGCACCCCACTCCCTGTGAACATGTTCTCCCTATGTGTATTGTTTTTCTACTGTGATTCTACTGTGATTTGTGTATGTACGTTTGTGAGTTAAGTTAAGTGTATAAGCTACTGGATGACCTAAATTTCCCTCGGGATTAATAAAGTATCCATCTATCTATCTATCTATCTGTGACCTAGCTCTTCATCCCAACACAGGCCCAATAGCTCAGGAGGTAGCCATGGCTGGGAGCAAACAGCTAAGGGAGTTGAAGGGCCTGAAATCAATGTGACACCATGGTTGCTGTATTTCGGTTGGACAGGTCATTATTTGGTTGGTTTTGTTTTTGGGGGGAATTTGTCATTTTCCTAAACTATGTACAGTGGCCTCCAGAATCATTGGCCCCCCTTAGTGAATATGAGTAAACGAAGGCTATGAAAAAAAATGTCTTTGCTGTTTATCCTCTTGGTCTTTCACTCAAAATATTCACAAAAATCCTACCTTTTCTTTGAAGTAAAATTATTGAAAGAAAAATGTTTTTTTGGCATTAAATAAAAAAGATTCTCCAAAACATGTGGGCCACAATTATTGGCATCCCTAGAAAATCTTATAATTAAAATCTAACTGAAGTATATTTCCAGTCATGTTTTACATTTTTAAGTTCACCTGTTTGATTAGGAACTCTTAAGTGGTCAACCGTGACTTCCTGTTTCACTGGAGTATAACTATGAGGTGACACAGGCCAAATTCCCATAGTCATTTATCACTATGGGAAAGACCCAAGACGACAGTGACGATGTGCGTCAAAAAGTTGTTGAGCTGCACAAATCAGAAAATGGATATAAGAAAATCTCTAAACTTTTTAAAATACCCATTTCCACTATCATGGCAATAATTCAAAAGTTTAAAGCGACAGGAGAGGTTAAGAATCAGCCTGGAAGAGGACTTGTGTGAACATTGACCCCACGCACCGTGAGGAGAATGGTTCAACTGGCAAAAGAATCTTCAAGGATCACAGCTGGAGAATTGCAGAAGTTGGTTGAGTCTTGGGGTCAAAAAGTCTCCGAAACTACCATCAGACGCCACCTACATCACCACAAGTTGTTTGGGAGGGTTGCCAGAAAAAAAGCCTCTGCTGTCAATCAACAACAAACTAAAGCGCCTACAGTTTGCCAAATGTTACTCGGACTTTCAATGGGACCGGGTTATATGGTCAGATGACACCAAAATAGAGCTTTTTGGCAACAAACATCAAAGGTGGGTTTGGCGTAGACAGAAAGAAAGCCATACAGAAAAGCACCTCATACCCACTGTGAAGTATGGTGGTGGATCTTTGATGTTGTGGGGCTGTTTTTCTTCCAAAGGCCCTGGACATCTTGTTAGGATACATGGTATCATGGACTCCATCAAATACCAGCAGATATTAAATGAAAACCTAACAGCCTTTGCCAGGAAGCTTAAAATGGGCCGTGGTTGGACTTTCCAGCAGGACATTGATCCGAAGCACACCTCAAAATCTACACAAAAATGGTTCACCGACCCAGAATAAATGTTTTGCCATGGCCATCACAGTCCCCCGACCTAAACCCCATTTAAAATTGGTGGGATGAACTGAAGAGGAGAGTCCACAACCGTCGACCTTGGAATCTGAAGGATTTTGAGAAATACTGTATAGAGGAATGGTCTCAGATCCTGTGCCGTGTGTTCACCAACCTCATCACGCATTATAGGAGAAGACTCAGAGCTGTTATCCTGGAAAGGGAGGCTGCACAAGAAATTAAATGAAGTGGTGCCAATAATTGTGGCACACATATTTTTCAGAAAAATATTTGTTTTTATGATAAGAATTTATTTTCCTCTTCCGCTTCAGCAGGTGTTCTGAGGTAATGGATGGAATGCCAGACGTCTACTGTACCTGTTTAACAATTTGCCAAGGCCGAAAAGAAAGCACTCTTCTGATCTTCCGTCACTTGAACCAACTCCAGTGCAGATAAAATCTCATAGTAATCGCATAAACAAACAGCTGGCTAGCGCTTGCAATGGACACACCTGGCCTTTAGGCTAGCTATTTACGCTACATTACATTTAGTCATTTAGCAGACGCTTTTATCCAAAGCGACTTACAAGGATGTATACACATTTTTACATTTACACTGATGGCACACTGCACATCAGGAGCAATTAGGGGTTCAGTGTCTTGCTCAAGGACGCTTTGACAGGGAATCGAACTAGCAACCCTCTGATTACTAAACGACTTCTTTACCTCCTGTACCACTGTCGCCCTGTACGCCAGCACATGCTTTAACAGCTGCGAGAAAATAGCCTATCAGGCTTCATAGTCTGCTGTATATATAGCCCACTGTGGTTTGTGATTTATTTTAATGAATTAAAAACATTTAACACCACCCCCACACACTCACACACACAGACACCACCCCCTCTGATTTTTTCACAAATCGCACCCTGATTATAACACTATTATTTAGGTGTATCCGTGAACATTTTGATACTCAGTGCTAGAGAGTCAGTGCGCACACAGCAGTTAGTGCCTGATCCCCCTCCTCAGCAGACCCCGCAGACCCACACACACACACACACACACACACACACACACACTAACCATGTCCCCAACACACACACACACACACACACACACACAAACACACACACACTAACCATGTCCCCAACACACACACACACACACACACAAACACACACACACACACACACACACAAACACACACACAGACACACACACACACACACACACACACATACCCTAGCCTTGTGCACCAAATCTCATCAGCCAAATGCAATCTCCCCAGACCCACCATCATCCCCCCAAAGGCCGTCGCCCAATAAGTGCAGGTCATAAATGTCATAGACGATAACCACCACACCTGAAGCTCAAGCGAATCAATGATCTGTCACGTGCAAACATAACCACACCTGAAGCTCAAACGAATCAATGATCTGTCACGTGCAAACATAACCACACCTGAAGCTCAAACGAATCAATGATCTGTCACGTGCAAACATAACCACACCTGAAGCTCAAACGAATCAATGATCTGTCACGTGCAAACACAATTCAATCAAGAAGTCGTTTTTTGTTGCGCCGTGTCAGGTCACTTGAAACACTGAGTGTCTCTCGGTGGTCACAGCCTCACCTGAATGGTTGCCGTGGGAGAGGTCAGAGGTGACTGTGTCTGTGTCTGTGTGTGTGTCTGTGTCTGTGTCTGTGACTGTGACTGTGACTGTGTCTGTGTCTGTGTCTGTGTCTGTGACTGTGACTGTGTCTGTGTCTGTGTCTGTGACTGTGACTGTGACTGTGTCTGTGTCTGTGTCTGTGTCTGTGTCTGTGTCTGTGACTGTGACTGTGACTGTGTCTGTGTCTGTGTCTGTGTCTGTGTCTGTGACTGTGACTGTGACGGAGGAAGACACCACCAGAAAACACCATCCTGTGTCTCATTTTGATGAGATTATTCTAAAGCTGGAGCATCCCCTCTGTGTGTGCATACAAAACCCCCCTCGCTGAAACCCCCCAAACACTGAAGCAGCACTGTCTGGACTGGTGCATCCGTGAGATTCACACAGGCAATTTTGAGGGAACACAATATTCTCTCAGGTAAAGCCTCCTCACTTCAGCACAAACCAGAGGTTTTCATAACCTAAGCATATCCTAGCCTTGAGCATTTGAAATATCAACCACATTCTATATTACATATTGCCTAAGGTATATATATACTGAAGGGTGCAGTCCGCGTTTATTTTCCACCAAACACCAAAACCCTCTGGTATTTATTTTCCAATACACCAAAACCCTCTGGTATTTATTCAGAGTCCTGGCGCTGTAAATGGGAGACAAACACAGGGGATCGGACTGAGCAATTAACAATTCAAGCCAATCAACACGCTGTTTCAGGAGCACAGAAGGGAGTGTAAATTGATTGGCTGCCGAGCTGAAATATCAACAAACTCTCACCAGAATCACACGGACTCCATCTTGATTAGTGAGTACATGAATAGAATAGACTATATAGTGAACTTTTATGCTGGTACACAAATGGGTAGTGTCATGGTGATGAGTGGATAAAATCATAGAAACAACTCATAACAACCAACATATGACTTAAGTTTTGAGGTTTCCAATCCATCATTCATTGTGGGTAATAAATCTGTAACAAAATAATAATAATAATAATAATAATAATAATAATAGTAATTAATAGTAATATGTTGTAGTTAATATGGATTCACTCTTTAAATATAGTGATAGTGAGATTTAATGATGAGATTTGAAATGTAGATGTAAGATACGGTATGCTGTCAGGGCTAAAAAATACTGAATTACCTGTTTCTATTTAATATCTCTGCGATGGCTATATAAATAGCTTAACTTATGAATCGTTAAGTAATTTGCGGGTTGTTCTGGGTTGTTACCATGATACTACCCACTTGTTACTGATCTGTAAAGGCCTACCAGTTCGATTTAGGGATAGTAACATGTACTTACTTGCTTACTTACTTCAGCCACAATATTTTGTATTACTTAAGTAAGTAGACTGTATAAGTATAAAACAGTAAAACTAGAAATGTTATGTAAATAAATAGTTTGGAACACATTGCGAGAAAGTATAATGTAGTGACTGTAGTGAAGTCGGACTGAAGTCAGACTGAAATTTCTTGCCGAATTTCTTTCCTGAACTCTATCTCTCTTGCAGTTCCTCTGCATTTCCCACAACAGCAAGGTCAGCTTCTGTATGTGTGTGTATGTTTCATTATTAATCCGCGCTGAAGCTCCTCCATGTCCGATGCATTCCAGTTGCATTACAGTACCCTGGCGTGTTTAGTTTCTGCTCAGCAGGTACCGGCAGAATTATTGACAGCGCCAGCCTAAGCACCTAGTCAAAGTCAAAGTCAAAGTGTTTATTATCGCATACACCAAATTTCTTCAGCGCAGCGAAATTCTTACGACTTGGCAGCCAACATCTACGCAGTAGACGGCATACAACAGGTAACAAAAATAAAATATACCAAAATAACATATACCAGAAATAACATATAACATATAACACCTATCTCGGGCCCAGCCCCGCATGAGTGCTGCTGTAATGGAAGGACTAGCATGGACTCTAGGCGGAGAGAAATCTAACCCCTCGCACAGAACGAGCTCCTGAGATTGCACCGTGGCTCACAGCTCTGGGGGTCGTCTGAGTGAGTGAGGGGGTCATCCGGTTCCAAATCAGCGGAAGACTTGGCACCCCCCCCCCCCCACCACCTCCCCTCGCTCACTCACTCACTCCTTTCTCACTTCTGATCTGTCCCCCCTTTCCCTCCTTTTGACACATATCCACACACCTACTCACCCATTCATACATACACATCTAAACGGACAGTAATACACATATCCACACACTACTACGTGATGACATACACTACTCAACTTACACTTCTTTATCCATGTCACTTTAGGCAGACCGGCTGAACTGCCTGCTAAGGGTACATCAGATGAGGATGCACTTTAAACATCCATTACCTTGTGTACTGCTCTAACCATTCTTGCCTGTGATTTATCAGGTTTCAAAACCACATTTGTCATTAACTTCGTAATGGCCGATGTATTAGTGTCAAACATCAAAGGGAACACGCACACACACACACACACACACACACACACACACACACACACACACACACACACACACACACACACACACACACACACACACACACACACACACACACAACACAGCTGGATGAGCAGCCTGGGAAAGGCTTAGCCCCTAAGTCTTCCTGCAACTTTGAAAATGACAGGCCTCAAAAGCTAACCACCTGTCTGGAGGCTGTCCTTGCAACTTACTTGATACCTTCAGAAGTATTCAGAAAATTAGCACATGATGGCTATATGGACAGTGAGAAGTCAATATATCAGTTCCTCCAGACATCTGCGATCGTGATTTCATCACAACACTTGCAACTATCACAACTCCTGCAATATTTCTGCAAAAAAATGAAAAATCCTCCAGATAAATATCGAAGTCTTCTTGCATTATTCGTGATTGCTTTCTTTCAGCAGTGTTTCAATGTTGGAGCAGACCTAAACCACGTATAAAATCTGCAGCAGCAGCACCCAATCAAGGTTGAGCCACACCAGTCATCATTACCACTCCACATGACATGCACACTGCAGCTCCCTGGAACGCATGTTAGTTAGAGAACGAAGATCCGTCTCTTTTAGTAAGAGAAAATATTATGGCAAAGCAGAACCCTCAAATTCTACCCAATACGCAATTTGTGTGTGTGTGTGTGTTTGTGTGTCTATCTTTCTCTTCCCCTATTTAAAAAGATCCCTGGCTATTAATATCTTAGGCTGTATAAGACGAGCTTGATCTATAAGCTTACCTTGCTTACACCATCCATTTTGGCTCCCGCCATGAAGCCTCCTCAACCCTCATCTTCAGTACCCCAAACCCAAACTGCTTTTTGTCCTCCAAGCTTAATGATTTTTTTATGTGAAGGGACCGGTATAATTAATCAGAATATGCCATAGTCAATAATTCAATGATATTATACCTAGTTATAATTGTTACTTTTATTTGGATTTAACTAGCATGTAAACAGTTCCTGGGTGAATATACTTGATTTTGACCAGGGGAGTGAGGTGCGACATTGGTCTCACCCCCCCCCCCCCTCCCCCCAGGTCGAGACAAAGAACCCTGCACCTATTTGAATAGACGGTAACACCCCTTAGATATCAGTGTATTTAACAGACTGTTCCTCAAGGAATTATCAGATATGCTGAGGTGAAGTTCTTTGAGGGAGGATGGATATATGTTATGTTTTTATGTAAGAGTAACGAGACGTATTGTGTGTTTTTATGTGAGAGTAACGAGACGTATTGTGTGTTTTTATGTAATAGTAACGAGACGTATTGTGTGTTTTTATGTAATAGTAACGAGACGTATTGTGTGTTTTTATGTAAGAGTAACGAGACGTATTGTGTGTTTTTATGTAAGAGTAACAAGACGTATTGTGTGTTTTTATGTTTTATGTTATGTGTAGTACTTACTGTGTTTGTATGTTTTTATGTTTACTGTATGCACCTATACATCAGAACAAATTCCAGGTAGGTGTAAACCTACTTGGCAATAAATACTATTCTGATTCTGATTCTGAAGAGTAACAAGACGTGTGTTTTTATGTCAGAGTAACACGACGTATTGTGTGTTTTTATGTAATATTAACAAGACGTACTGTGTGTTTTTAACAAGACGTACTGTGTGTTTTTATGTAAGAGTAACAAGACGTACTGTGTGTTTTTAACAAGACGTACTGTTTGTTTTTATGTAAGAGTAACACGACGTATTGTGTGTTTTAATGTAATATTCATACACACATTAGCACTCTATTGCCTCTAAGTCTTAATGCTGGAGGACTTTTTACAGGTTGTTGTCCCCAATAATCAGAGATTTCTACTCATTTTTAATGCAGAAAATCATAGGCCTTATTATCATTGCAACTGAATTGAAAGATTTTTTGGGAGAATTCCCACCAGAAGTCACAAATAAGTAAAAAAAAGTCAAAATGACTGCATTTTTAACCACAATTATTGACATTTCAAAGTCAAGTCATTTTTGGCC
>NC_045152.1:32375977-32390977 GCF_900700415.2 Clupea harengus | reverse complement strand
ACCCACCCAAACCCTCCTTTGATACGGAACAATGAGGCCAAAGAGGGATGGAAAAGTTGTGCCATGCCTCTAAGCTCACACACGCATAGACACACACACACACACACACGTCATGTGTGCTTGTTTCACACTGGCAAATTGGCAGGCCCTACTCAGGGGAAGGAGGTTTGTACACAAATTGAGGGAGCATTGGCACAGTCAGTCAGGGGTAGTGTGTGTAACGTGTGTGTGTGTGTGTGTGTAACGTGTGTAGTGTGTGTGTGTAGTGTGTGTAACATGTGTGTGTAATGTGTGTGTAGTGTGTGTGTGTAACGTGTGGCGGTTACCTTCGGCTCGGACGGTGAAGGGAGAGTCCCCCGAACGCTTGGCCGAGAACTGGCCCCCAAGAGATGTCATTAAGAAACACAGGCTGAAGAAGCCGATGCCTGCTACAAAGATCCTGGGAGAGAGGGAAAGAGAGGGAGAGTGAGAGAGAGATAGGGGGGGAGAGAGAGAGAGAGAGAGAGAGAGAGGGGGGAGAGAGAGAAGGGGAGAGAGAGAGAGAGAGAGAGAGGGGGAGAGAGAGAAAGGGAGAGTGAGAGAGAGAGAGGAGAGAGAGAGAGAGAGAGAGGGGGAGAGAGAGAAAGGGAGAGAGAGAGAGAGAGAGAGAGGGGGAGAGAGAGAGAGGGGAGAGAGAGAGAGAGAGAGAGAGAGGGAGGGAGAGAGAGAGAGTGAGAGAGAAAGAGAGAGAGAGAGAAAGAGGGGGAGAGAGAGAAAGGGAGAGAGAGAGAGAGAGAGAGTGAGAGATAGGGGGGAGAGAGAGGGAGAGAGAGAAAGGGAGAGAGGGAGAGAGAGAGAGAGAGAGAGAGAAAGAGAGAGAGAGTGAGAGATAGGGGGAGAGAGAGAGAGAGAGAGAGAGAGAGGGAGGGAGAGAGAGAAAGGGAGGGAGAGAGAGAGAGAGAAAGAAAGAGAGAGAGAGGCAGAATTAATGGGAGGTTAAACCCACAGAGACTCAAACCTGAGGACAAAACCATACCAGTTACTCCAATTACATATCTGTGGAACGAAATGCCAAGAGCAAACTGAGGGATCAATTTGGAGTATGGCTGAAAGGAGCACACACACACACACACACACACACACACACACACACACACACACACACACACACACACACACACACACACACACACACAGACACACGCTCCAAGCCTTTTGGTCCCAGTTCTCAATCAGCTGAAAGACGCTTTTGAGCTGTTTACCTCGGACTCAAGCTTTCAGTGGAAAAAAAACATCACAATCACAAACAAAAGCATATTTTAGGTATCCATAAATAATACCCACATGGAGAACCAGTAAAGTCTATTGGAAAAAAAATCTGTGCTTCAACACACTCCCATCAAAGTGGGAGCACGATCATTTCTCACGGAGTTATAGTATATTTATCAAATATATGGTGAGGTGGTTCACTGAACAAAAAAAATCCTCAAGGACTGTTCATAATTGGGGACATTGAGTCTGCAGACAGTAGAAACATCTTTTGTAACGGTTGATGGCGGATTGATTTGGGTGCACTCTGTATTGTGTGATGGTAAATTGCAACCAACACACAGCATGCCAAGTTGTGGGTGCTATGTCCCACTTAGCAGTATAAGCAGCAGCATCTTCTCTCGACGGCAAACAATGCATTTTCTAAACAAACAAACAAACACAAACAATGCATTTTCTAAACGCTGTGGCCACATGCTGTGAAACTCACTCAGATTGGCAGATTCTCTAACAATAATGGGTGTTCTGATGGACATCGGTTCGGTGCTAATGCCATCATTTATAAAACTTTCCCCCAATTATGTCTGGACTGGAGATACGGATGGGGTGGCCTCTTTCCCGACTGGAGATACGGATGGGGGGGCCTCTTTCCCGACTGGAGATTCGGATGGGGGGGCCTATTTCCCGATACTGAGCGGCACCTCTCAACCTGCATCATGCCGTGCATCATCTCTCAGGCATGAGCGACGGGTTCTGGCTTCTACGTCACTCAGAGAGGATCGCCCGTTTGACCCACAGTGGTACAGGAGGTAAAGAAGTCGTTTAGTAATCAGAAGGTTGCTAGTTCGATTCCCTGTCGAAGCGTCCTTGAGCAAGACACTGAACCCCTAATTGCTCCTGATGTGCAGTGTGCCATCAGTGTAAATGTAAAATGTGTATACATTGTAAGTCGCACATATGTAAGTCGCTTTGGATAAAAGCGTCTGCTAAATGACTAAATGTAATGTAATGTAATTTATCTTGTAGCATTAAAAGCTCACTCTCTCTTTCAGTGACGGGGCCCTTGTTTGGGATCAACAAACCCAGGAGCCCTAGCAGAATTCCGGTCCTATGCCATCTGACCTAAATTTCCCTCGGGATTAATAAAGTATCCATCTATCTATCTATCTATCTGTCCCAATAAGAATGTAAGTGACTGCATAAAAGGGAATCTCTGTCACAACATTTTACATTTACATTTAGTCATTTAGCAGACGCTTTTATCCAAAGCGACTTACAAGGATGTATACACATTTTTACATTTACACTGATGGCACACAGCACATCAGGAGCAATTATGAGGTTCAGTGTCTTGCTCAAGGACGCTTCGACAGGGAATCGAACTAGCAACCTTCTGATTACTAAACGACTAAACGACTTATCTACCTCCTGTACCACTGTCGCCCTTTAGTGTTGAAACTTACGGTAGAACAACCCTGATTAATTCCATTCATCCTATGGGGATCCAGTGGGGCGACAGTGGTACAGGAGGTAGAGAAGTCGGTTAGTAATCAGAAGGTTACTAGTTCGATTCCCTGTCGAAGCGTCCTTGAGCAAGACACTGAACCCCTAATTGCTCCTGATCTGCAGTGTGCCATCAGTGTAAATGTAAAAATGTGTATACATCCTTGTAAGTCACTTTGGATAAAAGCGTTTGCTAAATGACTAAATGTAAATGTAATGTAAGTATCAAAGTGATGATGTGAACAAGCTAAAGAGGGCAGGATTTCTGATCTCGATCTGTTAAACTGTAAAGTTATGTCAAACTGATTTTTTTGTGTCTATATGTCTCTATAATCATTCAATTTTATACCAAAGCTGAACAAAACAATAAAAGAGGCTCCATTCAATTTGAATGCGATTCATCATCATAACACACGGAACAATTTGCTTCTCACCGACAGTGGATGCCAAGGACAAACTCCATTCACAGATGGTTGAAACCAATATGCTGGAGAAAACCTAAGCAACAGGCTGACGACCTATACTGCACTGATGAACAGAGTTTGCAGCATACTCATCTTCCCTAGTGGTATGGAGAGTGAAAAGCGATCGAGTTTGCACAGAGAGGTATACAGACATACCGTTACACTCATGGCGTCGGATCGAAAATGTCCAAACCATCGTGGTGGTATGGCACAACTTGCGTATTGATGACTGAATCTATGTGTTTACTGCAAGGAATCTACCTCTTGCCGGTTGCATTTTGCATTTACATTGGCATTTTGCATTGCAGAGAGATTTAAAGAGTAAACCTGGTTTACATTACAGCATAGCCAAAAGCATATGGACTCTCACGCCGGTAACAAACTCATCAGCAAGCAACCCTCATTCAAATGTCGCTTGTGCATCTATCGAGTTTGACTTGCGTGTGTGGTCCTCAAGCCTCCCTCTAATAAACCCAAGAGAATCCAGGAATGAATTGCATTAAGCCAAACCACAAGCTCTCCATTATTTTATCGATCCGTTTTTTTTCTCAGTCTCCACGCCTTCAAGGGTAACTTCATACATTTGCAGAATAGCAACTAGTCACACTTACACGCAGCCTGAGATAAACAAAGAAATGCTCAGTTTTACTTATACAGTGTTTTTACTGCTGGTGCTTGCAATCATTTTCATCAAGTGGATGTTTGCTGCTGTAATGTAAAGTTCCACATCCAACACCCAACAGCAACAATCTATAGTTAACTCTTATAATAGGCTACTTGATTCTATACCCCCCCGTATATTAATAGTGGTGACCTGTCACGTCCCCTCCCCACTTGTATACAGTGTTAATTTACCACATGCAAATGGCCATAACAAATGCATCTCAACAGATTTGAAGTAATCATCATCAAATAGCAAGTGCTTTGACGATAACTGAAAGTGGAAATGGTTAATTGATGCATACGCTATGTTGAATTAAATCCCATGTCCAGTGGTTAGAAAAATTGGCTATTATCGCTGCGTGGTCTTACCTGAACGGTTTGAATGTCAGAAGGCATCTTCTAGACATAACTGTACAGTCCGAACCGGAGGATATCATCTTTCCAAAGTATCACACCGCAAAGTGGAAACACGCCATGATGAATCAATCATATTCTTCAAATGATGAACAAGTGCATATGTAGAATGTATCCTGCCGTGATGTGAATTTGACGGAATAATAACCCATAGCATAGATAACGCACAGAGAAGATGCCTAGGTGTGAGTCTGTTCCACAAGTTCGAAGACTGATCAAAACGCCCTCCGGACCGGGAGTTTCAAACAGCACCGCCAGTCTTCTGTTCTGCGCCACTCGCTTACGTAGTCTTTGAGAAACTAGAACATGTAAATTACAAAAGTCTGTTACTGGTAACTCGAGAAATGATGAAGCAAGTTTTACCACTGAACCGTGAAGCATTTATGTCTGGTTATCAGTAGCCACGCTAGACACTGCACGCAACTGCTGCTCCGTTGAGAGTGCAGCAGCACTAATGAAAGGGGGGACGGCGCTGCGTTTCTGTCAGCTCTGACGGCATTACGTATTTACTGCTAACTCGTGTGCTGTCTTCTGGACCACATTTGGGGATTTTTTAAAAATACAACACGCAATTGGCAAAACCAAGTTAATTGAAAAAAGGTTACCGTCTAGTGTAATCATTCTATTTTTGGAAATTCCTCAGCCTACAGGATCGATTTACATGAAATTCTACGATGGTTAGGCTACATTTTAGTTCAAAATTACAACGTTAATATATGCAATTATACTTCCTGTTTTTTTGTCCTTTGAAGTAGATGCATTTTTTGAGATCAAGTGGCGATCTCGCTTCTGGCAGTGCACTGACATCAGCACCATGGAGAGAGGAAATGAAAAATTCAGGAGTTCAATAGCGCCATCCGTTGAATGTTCTCTGCTAGTCTCGTTCTATCTGTGTGGCAATCGTCATGCTCCTGTCTGAAACTGGCCATGAACAGTTCCTTTGAAGTATTATTGCTTACTCTAGTAGACTAGTGATTGTTATTATTCTTTTTCTGCTTTTATTTCCTATATTTTACTATTTTTATGCCTTAATGTTCTCATGCTTTTATTTTCTATAATTTACTGTTTTTATGATCATGCACTGACCTTTTGCTTTTTTTTTATTTTATTTTTATGTGAAGCACATTGTTGTGCATGTATGTGAAGCACATTGAATGACCACGGAGTATGAATTGTGCTATATAAATAAAATTGCCTTGCCTTGCCTTAAAAGAACTGCTGTCACGCTGATGATATCGCAACTGTATCGAACCAAGCTGTCAACAGCAACCTTCTCCCACGTTGGGCATTCAGCTAGCAAAAATGAAACTATTAAACAGTGTATCCAATGTGTCATGGATGGGAATGAGTATCAGCTGAGCGAGGGGGGGGGGGGGGGGGTATTGATTTATTTATTCATTCTATTGTTTTTTTTTATTCTGGCAGCTAAAATCACCATGTTCACCCTGTTTTCACCTTCAGTAAGCCATGAAGCCACTGAAGCAGTAAGTACGCCATGAAGCACGACCCGTTGTCAGTCAGAAACGCATAACTCCATCCATTACACCACTCTCCATCAAAACACTTTGATGACGGGGGACATGGATATACGTTGCCCATAAACTCGCGCTGCTAACGAAGAAAACATTTACGAGTTTTTTGTAGACAGAAATCGCATTTGATGTGGACATGACTGTTTGGATATCAGAAAACACAACACCAGCCTTTGTTTTGTAAACCGAGTTTTAGACATGCCTAAAAAGTGTCTGGAGATTAACCGGTGACACATTAAATGTCTGTCTAGACGGTTTTCACTACTGCATTCCCTTTTACTTAATTAGCAACAGTAGATAACTCTTTATCTACCTCCATTAGCCTCGTCTGCGCCTCGTTGCATTCATTCATTGACATAACTTATCGTAGGGACGGTGGAAATATGTCTCTTACACTTTTCAGATTACCTAAAATTTCCCCACCACTATTTTGGTAGTTAGTGCTTTAAATCAAATATATAGTTGCCATCTGCTCTACAAAGGGTTAACTCCCTCTTGTTTACACTGGAAAATAATTCCCCTTTATCCCCCTTTTCTTCTCGCAATTAATACATAATAAATAACATTATAGTACCGGTACTGAACGGTACTGTACGTTGATAGTCCAGTGTTCAGATAAACAAATAAAGGTATATAGTTAACAAACAAATAGTTAGGCATATGTTATTAACAGGTTACATAGTTAGTACGCAAACTAAATGTTGTTGTGGCAGGGTTTGCTGTAGGGTGATTTTGCGGTACCGTGCTATTACTTTTGTGGTGAGTAACTGTTGCGGCGAAAACCAGTCATAATGCCTTGCAATTCCACAACGGAAAGTCGAGAGGCTGAATGTGTCGATCTGAAGTTTATTGTAGTCACTACAATAGTGGCTGTTCCTATGGCCAATCAGAATTAGCTCCGTCTTTTAACTTTTACTCAATCAGACCTTGTTGCGTCTTTGGTAGGCTACCACTCCCCAGTCCCGGGATATTCGTAGTGAAGTAAATCTTGTTTACAACATGCTGTCTGCCTCTCAGCAGTCGGCCTTTTTGGTATTATTTGTCAGCCATTTTGAGTGAGGCTATTCATGTTTTCGTCAGTTGATCCAGGTTCACCAACTATACAAAATATTACTACATTACATTAACGACTCTTGTTCTTCTCCGGTTGGCATTGTACCAGTTGGCAAAACAAGATAAGCATTAGTAATTCTTCCAGGACTGCTAGTTTGCTATTCTGTCTTCAAATCCCACCTGTGTGCCTACAGCCTACTTAGCCTAATGTAGTTAACATTACAATTAATTATTTTCTGAGCAATATGTCCTCCTAATTCGGCACTCTGGATTAGCATGACGCTGGGAACAAAAAGGAAGAAATAAGTCTTAATTCTTGGTAAATGTAGACTAAATGGTTAAAAGCTGAGTTAGCTCACCTGTTACATCTATCAGCAAAATAACATTTGTTTTCGGTGTAGGTTATCTCTTAGTTGTAATAGAGATAGACCTGTGTGCGGTACTGTTATGTTATCCTTCTGATGTAATTGTTTGTAACGCCCCAACCTTTGGCGGCCCTATGGGGCGAACAACACTCCACCACTGACCCAAATTAACTATCGGAAACACCTTTTTAAAACCACCAAATCCATTGGTCTTATTATAATAAAAAAAATACACAACAACTCTAGAAATAATATCAAAACACAACAACAACTACACAACAAAATGCCAGGCTGAGAGGCTGAGAGGCTGAGAGGCAGCCTGACTAGCTGGCCTCAAGCTAGCAGCCTCTTCTTCTGCAGCAGGAAACTGGAGACTTTAACTGCTGCTTGATCACCTGGCCAGGTGCATCTCATCCGGCAATCAGGTGTAGCACAACCTGGGCGGAGCTGCAGAAAGGGAAGGAAGTGCTAAACAAAGAACACAGATCACATGTGGCCGTAACATTGCTGAAAAACAATTTATCTCATGTGCGTTACCAAAACATGACAAATATGGTTGTCAGTGACTGTATATGACATAGTGGTTGTCCATACAGGCATCAGAGAGAGATATAGGCATCAGAGAGAGATATAGGCAGCAGAGAGAGATATAGGCATCAGAGAGAGATATAGGCATCAGAGAGAGATATAAGCAGACAGACAGAGAGGAGGAAGAGGTGACAAGCTAAATGAACTGTAATGCTATTGTGGGATATTTTCATATGAATAAGGAATGGATTTATCAGATACCTGTTGAATGAGTGTAGCCTGGTTAAAATGGGTGTGGTATTGTATACCATGGAAGCTTTCTGATTGGATGGAGTCAGGTTAGAGGTTAGTGATTTGGTTGGTTAAAGGGTCAGCCATTCATGGCTGGAGTGGGAGTGTCAGGTTAGGTTTTAAAGATGTTGGCGCGAATGTAATTTGGCAGATCTATTTCCGGTATACATCTCTTTACTGTGGCTTAATGTACTACAGTAAATCTGTTGGAACAACACGTCCTTTGTCTTGAGTTTCTGATTGTGAAAATAGTTTAAGACTTAGAATTGGCCACCACACTATCTTATAGAGCTACAATATGGTTGTTACTGACAGCATGGGTGTTGATTCGATTAAATTCGATTCTACCCTCGCGCTCAGTCTTTGTCAATCACACGGCAAATAAGCCTTGGAAGTTTGCAACCTTGAAAACCCAACTCAACATACTTGTAATAAATTACACTGTCTAATGCATGTTATGCACAATATGTGTCTTTATCATGTCGCCAACAACATTTTATTTGATTTCACATACTCCACATTCAAACACTTAAAAAAACAGGCATATAGGCTGAAAAAAGCGAGCAATATTTCGGCCAAACTAAAAATGTGTCATTCTGTTTGGTCATGTTGTTGTTGTTGTTCTTTCATCTCAGTCAACATGCTTCTTTGGCTTCTGCCGTTGTCTTTGCCGGTGTTGTGCGTTCTGCACCCCTGCAGTGGAATGCCCCCCCCCCCCCCCCACCAAATCATAATAGGTTACGCTGTACAAACAACTGAATGTTTTTGTTGTTGTACCCTGGGCAAGAGTCAGTCTAACTTGTAAAATAGTTTTACAAGTTTTTTTTACAGATTTTCTCAGAAGGAATGCATTAAAAAACAATAGTAAAAGTTTGAGGTAGGCTACTACCTGTTTTCCATGTTAGCTAAGGTTACTTTAAAAGGTTAAAGAGGGCCTATAGCAACACAAGACAGCTAATACCCTATTACTGACTAGTCTAACGAAAGAAGGCCAGCTTGTCATCTGACTTGCATCCTTTTGTCCCTTGTAGCTCTCACCAATGAGTAAAAGCCAGTCCGAGACTCTGAGATTCTGGGTCTCTTGCTGGATTACTCTCTCTTTTTGTCTTTCTTGCTTCCTCCGACAACGCCTTCCTCGGTTTCTTTGTCACCTTTGATTCCAGATCAGCATAAGCTTGCCAACACGCAGCTTGCTGGCCAGTTGTAACTATGTGGTTCTTGGCTAGCCTTCCACTGAAATCAGTTATCAGCAATACAAAAATACAGAAATCTCCAACCAGCTTGACAAGCCCCACTGTTCGTCAATGTCAACTGTCGTGTCATCAAAAGTAAAATACACTCATATAAATACACAAACACACACACACATGCACCCACCCCCCCACACACACACACACACACACACACACACTCATATAAATACACAAACACACACACACACACACACACTCTCATTGCTGGATTAAACAATCTGTTTAGCAAGCTCCCTTGACTTCCATTCCAGAGTCATTAGGTACATCCCATAACGTGATTTGCATGCTTAATCTGTCGGCCCCCTAAGCTCGCGCCCCGGAAATCATTCGAAGTGTGCCTTCAAGAAGGGCGTCTCATTTCTCGAATTGCTACCAGAGGAGACGAGAAATAAGGCGAAAGAACCGAAGACCTACGAGCGAGGTATCACAAGTGCATCCTGTGCGGAAGTCTTTTTAGAGATGGATCTTATGTCTGTGGTAACGGGGCGACAGTGGTACAGGAGGTAAAGAAGTCGTTTAGTAATCAAATTTCTTCCCATGCTTTCTTCTCAGCAAGCTATCACACCTCGTTAACAGGATTTGTTAATCATGTCCAATCATGTCTTTCGTTTTCAATATAATAACTGTGCCCTATTTAGGTGGAATTCATGTAATAACACATTCAGCCTATAGTTTATGGGTTTAAATGGAGACCTCTGGAATTGGGATGTTTGCAGTTGGCATAATAGACAAAGAAAATAATGATGATAAATAGTGAAATGTAGACCTGTATCATTGTAGGTCCAAATCATTGCAACAACCCTAATGGCTATCTGTTGCCTCTTTAATGACAATTACATAAAATAGAATCTATGTTTTGAATCATGTGCTTATGTAAGCTTGAACATGGCTTTTCTGTGTTTCTGTGTTTCTGTGTGTAACTTAGATTATTAGGTGCCACTTAGTCTGCATATGTGCAAGAACATGTTTGGACCAGAGGTGATAAGAATGGTCGAACTGTGCTTCTTTCGACCTTGTGTAAAACTGGCATCCCTGCAAGACAGAAAGCTTAGTAAGATGACCTCAGACGTCAGAGACCCACCACGTGGTTATCCCTGCTGACAAATTGTTTTGGCGTCAGAGAACGCTAACTTCTTTCTATATAAACCTTGTGTGATGTGTTTAATATGGCTTCTCTCTCGTCTGCTGCAGTCTGGGAGTGAGCTCGGGCCCTCTCTCTCTCTCTCTCTCTCTCTCTCTCTCTCTCTCTGAGAGGAGGCCCGTGCCTCTCTCTGGGCTGCCAGGAAATAGGTGAGCCCGATTACAATGGTTTTTGTTGTTTAATAAATAAATGTATATATGCAACTCCGGAGTCCTGAGGTAACTTGAGTGAATTTTCACCTAACAAGGGCAGTACGGGTGAAAACTTCAAACCGGTAATATTAGAGCGTAAATGGAGAGACAAGGGTTACGTTACAAAGATATTCATCACAACAATATCACTTGAATTCATGTCTCTACACGCCACTACACAGAGGACCCAAAACATACTTGCATTTTTCATCAACCACATCAACCCCGGATGGCCATTTGTCTATAGTGTGTGTGTGTGTACCTCTTTATGCATCTAATTTAAGTGTGTGTGTGTGTGTGTGTGTGTGTGTGTGTACCATTTGTAACAACGCTAGTGGGTGTTGGGGTTGTATCATCTTCATCTAATGAGGCCAGCATTTTGCTATCGCCCCCCGTTTTAGCCATCCCCTTCATCTCTCTTTCTCCTTCTCTCAGCACTCAGTACGTCATCTTTACTCGCTCTTTATCGCTCTCAAAGACTTACTCTGTCAGCTTTTCACAAAGAAACGTCAGACACACTCATAGCCCCACTATTCATTAACTTGTTGTTTTTGTTTTATGTACGCTTTCTTCGCCATGGGCCCACTGGTGAAACCCCCATGGGGGACGCACACACATCAACAGCCCCCCCCCCCCCCCCCCCCCCCGCCTCATCCACCCCTCCCGCCACTCCAGTCTTTCAGGGCCACACAGAGGACACGTCTGATACAAAACCTTTTGAGCTGGAAGGAAGCAGCATCACTCTCCAGCAGGCATGATAATGAAATTCCTCCATATCTAAAAAACAGAGGCTCAATATGAAACAGATTAAAAATCAATAGTGTTCTCTAGCACTGGGTCGACACGCCTGATCAGAGACCAGGGAAAGTGTGGAGGAGGAAGAGGAGGAAGAGGAGGAGGAGGAGGAGGAGGAGGTCAGTGCCCTACATACATACATACATACACACACACACACACACACACACACACACACACATACATACACACATACATACAGCCTGAACTCTTGGGCATCAGAAGGCAGGAGGAGAGAACTGGCATCCATATTTTAAGATGCGGACATCCACACAGCAGGAGAAATCCAATACCACTACCAACATCAATGGTTTTGCCCTACACCATAAGATGATATATGTGTTTACATAGTTTCCAGCATTCTGTATAAACGTATAGATATCATACTGCATAGACATATAGATATCATCATAGGCGGAGATCCCGGGGGGGACGGGGGGGACGTGTCCCCCCCTACCATAAAGTTGTCCCCCCCAACAATCATTGAAAACAAAACAAAAAATTTGATTTTTTTTTTTTTTTTTTTAAATAAAAATACGACGACACAAGCGGTGCTAATTATAGACGTAAAAAAATGTGTTTTTTAAGTGTTGAAAAATCATGTTCCCCCTATTCCTCAAAGTGGTTTGGTTCACATGCTGTTTCCAACGGGCAGGGCTACCGGCAGCTCCGTGTTTCAGTTAATCAGCCCAGTAGCACACGGTCAGATTGTCAGACTGTTTCCTCCTCTCTCTCCCCTGTCGCTGCCGCTATGATACACGATATGTAAAGAGATCTACCTCATTCTCGAACGCAGTAAGAACATGTAAAGAAGAAGTTCTTTTCTAAACTCCATTTACGAAGTTCCAATCCGATATGCACAAGTATACATAAGTTTATTAATGGATTGGCATGACAACGTGAACGTTTGCCGATAACACACGCATGCCGGTAATTAACACAGTTAAGATAGCTAGCCAGACAGTCTAGGACACTGTCCTGTCAGGGCAGGTTCATGTTAGTAAATAAACGTAGGTCTACATCTCAGTGCCTCTCCAGATTTGTTAAATTATCTTAAGTTAAATTAATGTCATCTTTTTCTCCCGTCCATGAACTATGCTGGTATTGTACTATGGACTGACAGTGGCGCAGGAGGTAGAGAGGTCATAATGTAATCCTAAGGTTGCTAGTTCGATTCCCTGTTGAGCTGTTTTATAACTTATTTTGAGCATCAAGTTCTCTTGAACTTTGGACATTATTTGTCTGTGAATAGATATTTCGTGTTAGAACATTTAATGCTGTTTAGATAATTCTAAAATGACTTCGAATTTCTGTTTGTAAATGTGATAAGAGAATTCGGTATTTAGCAGTTTATGCTTGCTCTCGTAAAAGCAATTTTTTCATGTCCCCCCCCCTGGAATTACACTCTGAAATTTGACCATGTATTGTCCCCCCCTACAATGAAATGGGATCTCCGCCCCTGGATATCATACCGTATATATGTGGGCATCTGAAAATAAGCCCAAGTGGAAGAGATGAGAGACCAATATGCATGACTCACTTTAAGCACACGATGTACCCTACTGTGTAACATCATCAGAATAAAGTTGGTCTAAACAGCCATGACCAGTGTGACCATCAATGTGACTATCATTGTGACTATCAGGGTTGGTATAGTTCTGTGGTTAAAAGCAGCACACAGTTTAAAGCACAGCCATGACCAGTGTGACTATCAGTGTGACCATCAGTGTGACTATCAGGGTTTGTATAGTTCCGTGGTTAAAAGCGAGAGAGAGAGAGCGGGAGAGAGAGAGACAGAGAGAGAGAGAGAGAGAGAGAGAGAGAGGTTAAAAGCCACGTAGATACCCACACAGGCAGCACACATATTTGAATGAAGTCGTTGGTGCAGTCTTTCTTCTTTGACGTGCTGATATATACAAGAACAATACGCAGAACACAGGAATCACTGGGAAATCTTTCTCCCTCTCTCCCTCTCTCCCTCTCTCCCTCTCTCCCTCTCTCTCTCTCTCCCTCTCTCTCTCTCCCTCTCTCCCTCTCTATCTGTCTCAATCCTTCCTTGCAAGCTCTTCCCATCACAGTGAAGCATAATTCATCGAACCCTGGATGGCTCACCACAACTAGGGATCATACGATGGGTTCAGACAATCATGAGGCAGATTAATGTTACCCTAGTGATGATGTGCTGTTGTAATGGTGTTCATGTTTAGTATTGTGCCACAGATTCAGACTTGTTCTCTCCCTCTCCCTCTCCCTCTCTCTCTCTCTCTCTCTCTCTCTCTCTCTCTCTCTCGCTGTATTTATTTCTCACTGAGAACTATAAGATACCAAGATGCTACATTTGCTCCCAAAACAAACAGATCTTAAACAGATGTTCAAGGTTCAGAAGCTGCCAAGACAGGGTTAAAGGTGAGACAGAAGTCATACAGTACATCATGGTATTTAGCCAAGAGCATTGTAGGAGCCAAATTAACCTTTATGTTGATTCTTATGTTATCTCTCTTTATTAGTATGTGCAAGTGTGAGTGTGTGTAAGAATGAATGAGTGACACTATGGCCGTAGGTGTTTTTACCCCATCTAGAGGACACCTGAACTTTACCTGAGAGGCTGAAGGTGGAGCCCAAGGGGGAAAGGCCTTAAAATCCAGCAGCCAGAGCATCTGGGCGTGGCTGAGGAAGGGAACAGTTTTTTGACCGTGTGCCAGGACGTTTGCAAAGGAACCATGTGCTTTACGAAAGACTCTTTAGTTTAATATCTTTTATTTTATTTCCAACAACTTGTTATCCACCATTCTACAATAAACGGTCAAAGGGACCAACTGGACTCACCTCTACTTCTCATCTTTCCTACACGCGTCAGAACTAAATCCATCCCAGCCACCAGTGGTAGTAAATTAGAAATTGCTGCTACAAGCATGAAGCATAAAGATAGAGCACCCTGAACCAGCACTCCCCAACCCCCTGTCCTAAACACAGAGCCCATCTACTCAGTGGCATCAACATCAACATATTCTCTTACTAACACCACTGCTGATGTTCAGATTGTTTGAGGAGAAATGAAAGTGGCCCTGGCTTTTTTAAACACACACAAATGGCACTGCTGGAACCCAAATACATTCAAAAGAAATGAATCAGCTAAGTGCAACAAGGCAATGCATTTCTTTTGTAGGTCGCCAACAAATCAGACACCCATTGTTGGAGTTCACCGAAAGCAGTCAACACAACCCCCTATTCTATTCTATTTACACCAGTCAGTGCAATGTTCAATCAGCACTCCACGCTGGACACCCACCTAAGAGGGTCAGAGGTTAGCCAATCCTGCAAGAGCTTCAGAACCTTTAAGTATGCTTGACTTGTTACATCTATGCGTCTCACCCTCTTGAGGTGGGCTTGAGTAGTCCTGAGAGCCGCCCTCGCCTCTGCTTCCCTTCCTCCGGGAGAGGTGGCGCGCACTGAAGCCACTTTAGACTAGACCGCTGCACGAGCGTGGCTTTCATCATCTTTGATTGAGTTGCCAGCAATCTATTCGTTGCCTGTATTGATTTCCCGCCATCGACCCGAG
>NC_045152.1:32360977-32370977 GCF_900700415.2 Clupea harengus | reverse complement strand
GAGGTACACACACACACACACACACACACACACACACACACACACACACTATAGATGCATAAAGAGGTACACACACACACACACACACACACACACACACACACACACACACTATAGATGCATAATGCCCATGCTTCTGAGTGGTCGGTGGTCCACCACAGCACTCTCCCTAGATGGACAATGATGCATATGAGTGAGTGTGTGTGTGTGTGTGTGTGTGTGTGTATGTGTGTGTGTGTGTGTGTGTGTGTGTGTGTGTGTACACTACACTATGCATAAATAAGCAATATAGTACTCGTGCGAGTGGGGTAGGCAACACCACCCGTGGGAATATCCCTTACCTACCCCACACGAGTACTATATTGCTTTTATAAAACAATTTTATAGTCAACCAATTAACATTTAAACACGAAGTTATTGATTAAAAAATGTTTATTTCGCCATTGTTTCTCCTCCGCAACAAAAAAATAGTTCCATTGTCAACGTCTTTTTGGAATTATAAGAATTTTGAATTAACGGTTATCGCTTAATTGTATCAACGCGTTATAGAATGCTTCATCGCGGAGTGGTTTATTATTATTAGCTGTGAAAAGTCCGAGTTGGGATGATGTCCGGGGATATTGCAACTCATGGAACGTCTCTTGTCCAATCAGAAACAGCTGAATAATTCAATAGAACCCAATTGTTTTATAATACACTATAGATGCTGAAAACCCTGACAGATTCATCAGGGGACCCAGTATTGACCCCCCGGGGCGAACGAGAAATAGAACTGGAAAAATTGATTGAAATCTTCTCAGTCACACTACAGAGACTAGTAGTCACCACGGTTAGGCAAGGCGACAGGTTCATGGTTATAATTATTGGCGAGAAGGAGCCTATTTTGCCCAGAAGTCAAACAGCATTCCTATGTTTCATAGTAATATTTAGACATAGTTTAATTAAGACCTGCACTGGTGGCACTGCAGGAGACTGATAGCATGCTGGCGTGAAACAGCCTCCAGGGTCAAATGGGAACAGCTAATTGCTCTGTGATTGGCCTGTAGGGAATCTCTAATTGGTTATAAACAGCAGGTGTGTAAACTGCCATCAGAGCACCAGGATATAAGCTGTGCCGATTATGCCATCAGGGCCCCAGTGTGTGTGTGTGTGTGTGTGTGTGTGTGTGTGTGTGTGTGTGTGTGTGTGTGTGTGTGTGTGTGTGTGTGTGTGTGTGTGTGTACCTGGGGCAGCAACACGTCGGGAGAGCCTCTTCTTGCACTGGGAGAGCTTGTGTATGTTTTTTAATGGAAAAGTCTGACAAAGACACGAGCATTGATCAACAGTTGTTTTCAGGGAGAGGTGTATAGCACTGAACTGCATGTTTCTGAGATTAGTTTAATTTGAGGGGAGAACATTTACACCTAGTGACGGGGATATGGGATCCGTTTCACAGTTTATTTTCAGAAACTCATGACATGCTTAGTGGGAGTTACTCGTCCCACTTACTTCACACAGAGAGACAAACACACACACACACACACACACACACACACACCCACACACACACACGTACACACACACACATACACACACAAACACACACAAACACACACACACACGCATATGCAAACACACACACATGCTTGCACACACACACACACACACACACACACACACACTATACACAACCACTAGACTTTGGCATTAAGTTGCTTCTAAACTAAAATGTAGACCTCAAGAACAGGTAAAAGAGCACCTCTCTTAAGTGAAAAGGAAGGGCACAACCAGCCACATGTTAAGCCTGCCTGAACTTGCTGAACTGAAAGTCTCTCTCTGAATACGTTGCACAAAAGCTTTGTGCTCACTACCCCAGGTGAGGGTTAGCAGTTAAAAAACAGCTCTCTGTTCTCTCTTAGTCCACAGCTGAGGATTTTGGAGATTCATTTAAAAGTGTTTCATTGAATTGTTTTCTTGCAGGATTGTTGTCTGAAAAACCGGGGCAGCGCTTTTAAAAAAGAGAAAAGAAGATCCGCCCATTCCTAAGGTAAGGTACTGAAACAATCCTTTGTCTGTTTGTTCTTTGGGGGGCAAAAGACTAGCGCCTTTTTGACCTTGAGGTGATGTACTGACCGGTCTCATTTTCATTCCAGAGAGAATGCGAAAGGGGAACCTACTTGAGTGTTGCATCCTTCTCTGGCTCTGTCCAGCTTTTATATACATGGGTAAGTCAGGAATACACACACACACACGCACACACACACACACAGAACACACACATATTCACACACCACACCAAGAACACACAGAACACAGTTAGTAAAGTAGGTCGACTCAGAGGCATACACTGTTCTTGACATGTGGACAGTGGAGGTTGCATTCAGACGTCTGCTCTGAAGGTTTTTGCATGCTTTGTAAGTCGCTTTGGAAAGCGTCTGCCAAAATACCATGAACATCAACAATGGAGGCTAACTTCGGGACATCCGCTCTTTAGGTGGAGTGAAACTCGAAGCAGAGCCGAGGCGGCGAGCTCCCTGCAGCGGCAGCCTGTCTCTCACCTGCTCTGTTTCCGCCGTCGAGCCGCTCACCAAAGTCTACCTGTCGTGGGTGACGGAGAAAGGTCCACTGTGCGAGCTCAAGGACGGAGTGATCCAGCTCCAGGCCAATGGGTCCCAGTGCCAAAACGACAGCGACAGCGAGCAGCGGCATACGCTAACTCTCACGCTGCCCCACGCCGGGCCCCGGAGCCGGGGAACGTACATCTGCAAACTGCGCTCCAACCTGGGCACCGACCACACCAGTACCATTGTGGTACCACCAACAGGTCAGTTTGCTTACAATGTGAAACCATCACTGTCCTATCATTATTGTCATTATTTTGCGGGAAAGAAAAGGGTTTGTATAAATTATTTAAATGACACATTAGAAAAGACACGTAAGAGACTCTCTGTGTGGGTTGGTGGTTAGGGCTGTCAATCAAACAGTGAGCAGGAAGCGCAGGCAGGGACATGAACAGACACATGAGTCATAGCCGTACGTGACACACACACTACACACTGTCCTTCGTCTTTAACCCAACAGAGTGCACAGGGTCATTCCAGCACACCACTCTGCAGGGTCCTTGTCTTTAGATTTAGATTTAGCAGACGCTTTTATCCAAAGCGACTTACATATGTGCGACTTACACACATTTTACATTTACACTGATGGCACACTGCACATCAGGAGCAATTAGGGGGTTCAGTGTCTTGCTCAAGGACGGTTCGACAGGGAATCGAACTAGCAACCTTCTGATTACTAAACGACTTCTCTACCTCCTGTACCACCGTCGCCCCGCACTTTAACCCCAACAGAGTGCGCAGGATCATTCCAGCACACCACTCTGCAGGGTCCAGCTCGGGAGCGGGAGGACATATTGGTCTCTCCCGGACCACCAAGGGGTCTCCATGACGATCAGACATCCTCCACCAGCAGCAGCCGCACCAGACTCCACTGGGCCCTCTTCTGCTTCGTTGGGCTGATGCTCTCACTTGGCTGATTAATTACATACAGTAACAAAACAGTGTGTAGTGTTTGTGTAGTGTGTGTGTAGTGTGTGTGTAGTGTTTGTGTAGTGTGTAGTGTGTGTGTAGTGTGTGTGTAGTTGGACTGATGCTCTCACTTGGCTGATTAATTACATACAGTAACAAAACAGTGTGTAGTGTTTGTGTAGTGTGTGTGTAGTGTGTGTGTAGTGTGTGTGTAGTGTTTGTGTAGTGTGTGTGTAGTGTTTGTGTAGTGTGTGTGTAGTGTGTGTGTAGTGTGTGTGTACTGGGCCCTCTTCTTCGTTGGACTGATGCTCTCACAATGTGAGTAGCTTGGAGAGACTAACTAATTTTTTTCTGAAATGTTAATTTGTTTTCTGTAATGTTAATTTGTTTCGGGACTTTTAAATGTGTTGTGGTAATGTCATTTTGTTTTATGATATGTAAAAATGTTTTCCAAAATGTAAATTTGTCTCAAGCTTTGTAAAAGTGTGTGTCAGATTTTGTAACGTTCATTTGCACCTCTCGGCCACCGTACTAAAGTACACACTCCTAAAACTGATGCATGAAGACACTTACACTTGGCTGATTAATTACATACAGTAACAAAACAGTGTGTGAATTTAACTGTGTGTGTGTGTGGGTGTGCTTTTAAAAATGAATGAATGAGAACAAAGGCGCATTGTGTTACCTCCTGGTATGAAATGCGCCGTACAAATAAAGTTTGATTTGTTTTGATCTGAAAGAATGGAAAACAGAGCATGCGTTCACTTGCAACACAAGAGTGCCTGAGGTAAGGAATGCTTCAAATAAAATGTTCCAGAAACCTCCATGTGACTCATAGGGACAAAAAATTCCCTTCAGATACAAGCCCACACAATCTCTCAAATCAGAAATCACCTGGTTCTTTGGGTTCCTTATATGGCTTTAATCATTGTAGTAATCAATTAATAACTTAAGCTTAAAGCCCCAGGTAAGCACTGGAAGCACTTGTGGCCACAAAGTTGTGCAAAGAAGATTCCTTTACTAAACATAATGCCCACTCACACACACACACACACACACACACACACACACACACACACACACACACACACGCATATGCAACAAAGATCTCTGGAACAGTGTAGAGCAATAGCGCCCTCTGCCGGTCGAAGCTGGTATATTCTCACAGAAAATGCACCTGTGTTTGAATTTGTCTCGAAGCCTGATATACAGTATTATGTTAGAGTTTGGAGGTGGGAAAGAGCTAATTCCTAAAATGGAGTGATTTGATGGGACCTTCGAAGAGTACGATTAAAAAATGCACTGATGTGGCAGCATATATCTCTGTGGTAACAACAGGTCCATCACTGAGCACAAAAAAAGGAATATTTGATTGTGATGCATAAAGATTGCAGAGACAGACCGATTGTAGAGATATTTTCTTTTAGATGAACCCTAAGGTCTAGGTACATCATGTTCATGGTCTTAAACACGTATGCATAGACGTCTGGAAGACTACTACTTTCCGGATTGACTACAAAGTCCTTATACTCACCCATTCATGCATAAATGGGCATGCACCTCCCGACCTGCAATAATTAATTACTCCCCAAACCTCCACCTGCACCCTCAGGTCTTCAAACAGCTCGCTCCTCCGCGTCCCCAAAACAAAGCTCCGCACCATGGGCGACCAGGCCTTTTGCTCGGCAGCGCCACGCTTATGGAACAGCCTCCCTGACCACCTAAGGGCAACGCAGACGCTGGACTCCTTTAAAGCTGGACTAAAAACATTTTTATTCAGGAAGGCATTTCTGGCCTTGTGTTAAATCGTATGTTAAAATGTTAAAAGTTTTCTATTATGCTATTATATGTCAATTCATTTTTATTTTATTGTATTATTATAGTTAGTTTTTAATATGTTGGCACTCTGAGATTCTTTTGAATGAAGAGTGCATTACAAATAAAATAAATTATTATTATTTACAGTTTTTCTCGATTGATTACATTCAAAAACTGGAACTTATGGCACAATGACCACAACCTGTAACTCATGTGCCAACTCCCTAAACCAATTCTGCTAAACTATAAGCACAATTATCTGCTTTAGACACAAATTTCAATTGTTAACCGCACTTTCTTCAACACACAATTATCTGCTTTAGACACAAATTTCAATTGTTAACCACACTTTCTTCAAAACACTAAACACCATCCTCTCTACTTTGCACACTTCATCAATGCCAAAACCTCCTTGTGTTCAGACAGAACACACTGCTATTCAATTGGCAAAACTTCCATTTCAAAGGCTGTTGTGCAATTTGAAATCAAAGCTTTAGCCACAGGTTAGCTCCTGGTTTGGAGAACAATTGATGGCAACATTGAAGTGAGAGGTGATCAGAAAGGCAGAGGAGTGAGAGTAAGAGGAGGAGGAGGAGGAGGAGGAAGAGGATGAAGAGAAAGAGCAAGAAGGAGAGCCATAGTATTCTTGTATTTTCCATTGTACTGTATCTGTAAAATTGCGTAAACAAATACAAAGTGCAACCATTGATGACCAAGACATATTCCTAAACATCAATACAGTGAGCCTAGCCACAGTGGACTGTGTTCTAAGGCGGAACACCTTGAGAATAAAGCAGGTGTAAAATTGCGTAAACAAATACAAAGTGCAACCATTGATGACCAAGACATATTCCTAAACATCAATACAGTGAGCCTAGCCACAGTGGACTGTGTTCTAAGGCGGAACACCTTGAGAATAAAGCAGGTGTACAGGGTGCCTTTTGTCAGAAACTCCGACAGTCAAACAGTTATGCTATGACTATGTGCAAGTAAGTCATATACATTTTCACAACTGATTGCGTCCTATCAGCACTGACACATTACTGTACTGTATTGTAATCCAATCCAATGTTACAGTTTTTCTCGATTGCTTACACACATGAAGCATGCCTCGTTTTCTCAAAACTCTAAACACAAATCCCTAAACCACTCACACAAAATGCAACAACATTCACAACACTGTGTAGGTCTATTTCTGATAGCACATTGTCAATATTGTCTTGAGCTAGAACAGGATGCAGTAGTTTGTTGTCCTTTTTTATTTTACATTTTTCTTTCTTTTTTTTGTTGACTGTACTGGCCTATATCCTATTGTTTGTTCTGTGCAAATCATTTACACATTCATTTGTGTTTGCTGTGATGTATAGGCTACAGCACTTTTGGAAAAAATAAAGAAATATTTTAGTTGTTACTGTATATTTGTGTGTTGTTTTATATTTGCGTAAAAACATTATACAATTATATTTTACAGTTTTTCTCAATTGCTAACACACATTTTTTGAAAGCATGCCTCGTTTCCTCAAAACTCTAAACACAAATCCCAAAACCACTCACACAAAATGCAAAACCCTTTATACATCCTGCAAAAGGCAACTTTGCTTTCAAAACAGTGTTATGTCACCTCAAAAGGGTACTTTGTTTTCTGATGACAAACCCAGCCCATTATATGAGTAGACATTCTAAGCATCGATTGAACACTGATGTGCTCAATGGAAAACACTACTATGAAATGGGAAAACACCAGTATGAAGGCCTTATCAGGAACATTATGTTACTATACGCTTACTCCTGTAGTAAAATATAACTGTATAATGTTTTTACGCAAATATAAAACAACACACAAATATACAGTAACAACTAAAATATTTCTTTATTTTTTCCAAAAGTGCTGTAGCCTATTCATCACAGCAAACACAAATGAATGTGTAAATGATTTGCACAGAACAAACAATAGGATATAGGCCAGTACAGTCAACAAAAAAAAGAAAGAAAAATGTAAAATAAAAAAGGACAAAAAACTACTGCATCCTGTTCTAGCTCAAGACAATATTGATAATGTACTATCAGAAATAGACCTACACAGTGTTGTGAATGTTGTTGCATTTTGTGTGAGTGGTTTAGGGATTTGTGTTTAGAGTTTTGAGAAAACGAGGCATGCTTCATGTGTATAAGCAATCGAGAAAAACTGTAACATTGGATTGGATTACAATACAGTACAGTAATGTGTCAGTGCTGATAGGACGCAATCAGTTGTGAAAATGTATATGACTTACTTGCACATAGTCATAGCATAACTGTTTGACTGTCGGAGTTTCTGACAAAAGGCACCCTGTACACCTGCTTTATTCTCAAGGTGTTCCGCCTTAGAACACAGTCCACTGTGGCTAGGCTCACTGTATTGATGTTTAGGAATATGTCTTGGTCATCAATGGTTGCACTTTGTATTTGTTTACGTAATTTTACAGATACAGTACAATGGAAAATACAAGAATACTATGCTCCTGATAAGGCATTCAAACTAGTGTTTTCCTGTCATAGTAGTGTTTCTTACCTATTCCCTCTTCTGAATGTCCAGAGAATGGATGCAACTGAGAAGCGGCTTATATTTGGTTGAACCCTCTGGCCAGCCTCCTGCATGGTCAAACCATGGTTGACCATATGGTTGACCACAGTGGCCCGAATCTCATCAGAGATAATGGCTCTCCTTCTTGCTCTTTCTCTTCATCCTCTTCCTCCTCCTCCTCTTACTCTCACTCCTCTGCCTTTCTGATCACCTCTCACTTCAATGTTGCCATCAATTGTTCTCCAAACCAGGAGCTAACCTGTGGCCATCATATTGCTAAAGCTTTGATTTCAAATTGCACAACAGCCTTTGAAATGGAAGTTTTGCCACTTGAATAGCAGTGTGTTCTGTCTGAACACAAGGAGGTTTTGGCATTGATGAAGTGTGCAAAGTAGAGAGGATGGTGTTTAGTGTTTTGAAGAAAGTGTGGTTAACAATTGAAATTTGTGTCTAAAGCAGATAATTGTGTGTTGTGTTTTGAAGAAAGTGCGGTTAACAATTGAAATTTGTGTCTAAAGCACATAATTGTGCTTATAGTTTAGCAGAATTGGTTTAGGGAGTTGGCACATGAGTTACAGGTTGTGGTCATTGTGCCATAAGTTCCAGTTTTTGAATGTAATCAATCGAGAAAAACTGTACTACAGGAGTAAGCGTATAGTAACATAATGTTCCTGATAAGGCCTTCATACTGGTGTTTTCCCATTTCATAGTAGTGTTTTCCATTGAGCACATCAGTGTTCAATCGATGCTTAGAATGTCTACTCATATAATGGGCTGTGTTTGTCATTAGAAAACAAAGTACCCTTTTGAGGTGACATAACACTGTTTTGAAAGCAAAGTTGCCTTTTGCAGGATATATAAAGGGTTTTGCATTTTGTGTGAGTGGTTTTGGGATTTGTGTTTAGAGTTTTGAGGAAACGAGGCATGCTTTCAAAAAATGTGTGTTAGCAATCGAGAAAAACTGTATTACTACTTAATAACTTTTAAACATAAGATATTTGATAGCATGTTATATATAAGACCTGAAACCAGGATAGTAATCCACTGCCATCTCCGCCTTCCTGTCCTATCTATGTTATTTGTTTCAGAGGTTTTTCTGTTGACTCATTTGATTGCAGACCTTTTTTTTGTTACAGTAAATACACTGACAATGTGAACGTTTATTTCATTTGAATTGAAATGTTGTATTGAAATTCTACTGTTTTCTTCACATTTTTTGTGTAAGCCAAGGCTGTAACAAATATGGGGGCTTGTCTAGGTGTTCTTACCGGGTGTAGATGGGGAACGGGGTGTGTGTGACACGCACCTCGTCCAACGGGGTGGAGCTACGGTATAGGGAGGTGTGACTGGAAAGGTCTTTTAGGTGTCCTGTGTGTGTCCTGTGTGTGTTGTGTGTCCTGTGTGTGTTGTGTGTGTTGTGTGTGTTGTGTGTGTTGTGTGTCCTGTGTGTGTTGTGTGTCCTGTGTGTGTTGTGTGTGTTGTGTGTGTCCTGTGTGTCCTGTGTGTGTTGTGTGTGTTGTGTGTGTGTTGTGCGTGTGTTGTGCGTGTGTTGTGTGTGTGTTGTGTGTGTTGTGTGTCCTGTGTGTATTGTGTGGGGTTTAGGTTAGCACCTATGCTGCTGTGGTTTATATATTGACTCTGTTTAGGTCGCTGTGGGGTTATTGCACGCTTGGGATTACTACACGTACACACACACACACACACACACACACTACACACACACACACACACACACACACACACACACACACACACACACACACACACACACACATCCAGATGTACACTACACGTGTGTCTTTATGTTGTTCTAGTTTCATCTTTTATATCCAATGTCACAACACTACTCATGGACACTACAAACACTACACACACACTACACACACACTACACACACACTACACAAACACTACACACACACTACACACACACTACACACTACACACACACTACACACACACTACACAAACACTACACACACACTACACACACACACACTACACAAACACTACACACACACTACACACACACTACACAAACACTACACACACACTACACACACACTACACACACACTACACAAACACTACACACACACTACACACACACTA
>NC_045152.1:32285977-32355977 GCF_900700415.2 Clupea harengus | reverse complement strand
CAGACTACCGATAGCTGGGCCGGCCCTACTCCAACGATACGCGTCAGAGAGGATGGATGGGAGGAAGAGGGGCTGAAAAAGCCAGGTTGAAAAAAAGAAAGGCATTGGAGGAGGATGCTGCCAAATGTGCCAAGCTTACCGATTTATTTTCAAGAGGACAAACACAAGTGGCAACTGGTAAAGAGAGACATAGGCCTAGTGCAGGGGTGGCGAACCTGCGGCTCGCGAGCCGCATGCGGCTCTTTGCCGGCTGACGTGCGGCTCGGGTCCAGCTCGATTGCTTACTGACTTTGCTCTTGGTGTACAGAATTTTCATATTGTAAAATAAACATCTAAAATGCATATGCATATATTTGGCAATACAGACAAAAAGCTGTCCGATTTGAATGTGGTATTTATTCATGTATATTTTGTCATCACGCGATCTTGAGAGATGTCTAACGTTAATGTTCCAAACATGAAACATTCTAATGTGTGCACCGTCTCAGAGTTACTAGCCAGACTAGCAGTAGCTACCTACTGACATAATGCCATGGATCCAGGAAGCGTAAAGCTAAACGAAAATATGAAGATGAACACCGGACGTTTTTTGCCTGAATGGGAGGAATTATTTGCGCAGCGAAATGGAAAACCCCTCTGCTTAATATGCCAGACGTCACTGTCGCATTTCAAAGCCTCAAACTTGGAGCGCCGTCTCTTCACACACCATGCTAACATAGCCCAGGAGTTCCTAAAGGCACAGAGCTGTGCAAGCACAAGGTAAATACTTTGAAACGTCAGTCAGAGAAAAAGACTCAGCTTTTTCGGAAATTCACGAAGTACTCTGAAACGGTCACGTTGGCATCGTATCAGGTGGCATGGAATATTGCTCGAGCAAAAAAGTAATATAGTGAGGGAGAGTTTGTGAAGTCTTTAGTGTACGTGATGTCGTTGCTATCCTCAACCCTGAAAATGACGGATCATAGCGGTCTGTGTCAGACCTGCAGCTGTCAGGCACGAAAATTGAACAGAGGATATCTGACATTAACAACATAATTGAGACACAGTTATGTACAGATCTTGAGAAGTGATCCCTGGAATAGCCCCCCCAAAAGTTTCTTTAGCCCCACCGAAAAATATATATGAAGTTTAAAATAGTAAAAGAAACGAAATGGTTAAATCATCTCAAGTTAATTGTAGATGTCGTGGCTCTCTTTTATCATGCCGGTTCATTGATCCTATAACTAGCTAGTGAACTCTAGCCTACAATGTTAACCTACTCACTTGAGCTGCAAATTCCTACCATGCTACAGTATAATTAGCACCTATCTCAGTAGATGTCTTCAATATGTTTATTTTTGTGCCATATTTTAAATCAAAATGTGTTAATTTCTCTTCCTAAAACCCACTAGAGGACACTATTTAAAAGGTTATTTTCAAAAAAATCTTATGGGGGAGCATGCCCCCAGACCCCCCTAGTTTTGCTGGGTCACAGGAAAAATAATAGGTTTTATGTAGGGGCTTTCCCCCCCCCCCCCCCAAACCTAGATTTGTGTGGCTCTTCGAAATGGTGTTGGGTTTTGTTGTGGCTCTTTGAGCTGGCCTGGTTAGCCACCCCTAGGCCCTAGTGATTAGCAACGTAACTATTAGGCTAACGTTGTAGCGTTGGTTAATATCGTTGTAGCGTTGTCAACCTATTCGCAAGCAAAATATTACCAGAGATGGAGCTTGAAAGCAGGACCTGTTCCTCCTGCAAAAACTGTGCCATTTGTGTCCATTTCTCACTCACGGTACAACCTCCTCACAGATGCTTATCATGTCATTGGCATATAAGTTTCTGTTGACTTTGTCCATCACACCGGTTGCATGTGAGAGAAGCTTCTCAACCTTAACATTTGTGAAGAATAGGCTACGAAGCTCATTGAGTCAGGACAACTTGAAGGCTTTGATGTTAATGTGCACAGAGAAGGAAATAATCATGTCTATAAGCAACGACACAGTTATAGATTAAGTGGCTGAAACCAGTGCACTGCTTAGGCGGTTACTGATGCTGTAGATGCTGTTGGTGCTATTCGCAATGTAACTGTATACTGTACTGTGAGTTGAACTGTAAACATTAGTTCAATATGCCTCTTTGTTGAAGAGTAGGATACGTTTCAAATGCTTTATTTATTTATTTCTGCTTTTGTTAATTTATCAACCTATCCTTGTGGAATAGTGGAATATTTTTTGTTAACTTCTCAGTTTAAGTGGATTATTATTTAACCTTTACATTATTTGTTGAACCATGGTATTAATAAAGAGAAAACTACAGGATAGTAAGAGCTGAACTGTTGCTTCATTTATCCAATTTCCACTACCATGGAAAAAGTGGGCCGGTCTTGGGCCTGAAATTCCCGGGCTGAAAAGTGGCCCCACTCCGGCCCTGTCTGCAATGATGATTTACATTCCTTCATTTAGCATAGGCGTTTATTCAAAGACAGGTAGAGAGGGAGAGAAAGAGGGAGAGAGAGTGAGGTGAGAAAGGTCAGAAAGGAAACCTGAGTTTGTGTGTGTGTGTGTGTGTGTGTGTGTGTGTGTGTGTGTGTGTGTGTGTGTGTGTGTGTGTGTGTGTCTGTGTGTGAAGCAGACTGAATGACATTATTGAAAATGCATGGCATAAGTTTCACAAAGCAGCCATTTGCCATTTCCATGTACAGTACGTGAGCGTTAAAGAGTCGGCCATATTGCTTCAGTTATTCGACTGTCTCGACTGCCGCCATTCTGCTTGTGCGGTATTGTGGCAGATCAATGATCATTGTAGCAGATCAACAGTAAGCCAAAACAGCGATCATCGACTCTAACTTAGGAAGTATGGAATATGCTGGAAGACACCACACATCAAGTAGTCCAAGTAACATATGTTAGTGTAAATGAATGGTAAGGAAATGACATACAGAGTAACATATGTTAGTGTAAATAAATAGTAAGGACAGACATACAGAGTAACATATGTGAGTGTAAATTAATACTAAGGACAGACATACAGAGTAACATATGTTAGTGTAAATTAATAGTAAGGACAGACATACAGGATAACATATGTTAGTGTAAATAAATAGTAAGGACATACATACAGAGTAACAGCAGCATGTGATTCCTGAGACAGGTGACGAGACTGGAGCCAGTGTACGCAGCACATATGCAGCAGAGGAGTTTTATCACAATGTTAGAGACACAGACACAATGCTCTTCTTTTACAAAAGACTGCATTTGAATGTAAACAGGGTGGTTCATGTACTAACTCTCCTGATTCCATCTCACTGTCCTCTCTCTCCTCACCTGTGGCACGTCCTCCACTCTCCTCCTGTCTCTAAACTGCTCTCTCTCTCATGTTGCTCTCTTCATTGCCCCCTCCCTCCCTCTCCTCTCCTCTCCTCCCCTCTCCTCTCCTCTCCTCCCTCTCTCTCTCCTTACGTCTCACATGCATCTCTCTAGGCTCCAGCCTGAGCGTCAACATAACAATAACAATATTAATAATATAAAGTACACATGCTTTGTTACTGTGAAGGACCCAACTTTTCAGGCCAGGCTGTGTTGTATCTAAATGTATGTGACTCTTAAGTACAAAATGCTAGGATAAAGAATGGACTACTTTATTTTATATAATTCTTTTGTCTTTGAGTTATACATAAATAAGAAATTTGAGAAAAATGAGTCAGGCCGGCATAATAGATGTACTTAATAATAATAATAACAGGCATGATATGGGCAGACTACAGTAGTAGGCTACTTAATGTACAACATTTAAATGTAGAGCAACATAGCCTATGTATGATTATTGTTGTTGTCATTTTTTTTTTTATTACTATTTATTACTGTTGTTGTTATTGTGTTTATATTCATATGAATGCACAGGAAAAGGGAATGTGAGTTTGATGGGCCATTTTGACAATCCTGCCGAGTTTTTAGGATCATTGCATTATTTGTATGCATTCATTTTGAATGCGTAGGCTTATGGTCTCAGTAGATTTTAGTACCCCAGCCTTTGCTGGGGGGGGGGGGGGATTCCAGGAAGTGTTTTTTGTTAAAAGTTTGTTTACCCTGAGATTAGAGAAACTGTGTTTTCCATTCCATTCCAAACTTTGGTTCAGTTACCATAGTAACTGACTAAATGAACTTAAAAACGATCCGAATTTACAGAAGTAATAATAAGGAATGATTGGCTTATATAGCAGGACCTTTATTGGTCTTTGAGTAACAATTGATTCTAGGCTATAATTAAAGTTAATCAGCCTCTTTGTTACACATGCTCTCTATCATTTTCTCGACCTTTTTCTTTTTCCTCACGTTTTTTTTCTCTCTCTCTCTCTCTCTCTCTCTCTCTCTCTCTCTCTCCTCTCAACTCTTTCTGAAGTTTCTCACAGCTCATGTCAAACTTTCTCTCCTCATTCACAGGAGCTTGTGGGAACTGTGCGTGTGACTGCCTGCAGACATCAGTAGGCGGTTGCACATCTGTGGCGGCAGAGACTCATAATGAGTTTGATTGCCATGGCAGCTGGAAGCAGGTACAACTTAAATCATTATCCAAGTGGCAGGGAGACCCCCCCCCCCCCCCCCCCCCGTTTCTTGGAACTGGCATACACACGTGTTATTTCAATTTCTCTCTCCACTACCTCGTCCTCTCCTATATTTCACTCACTCAAGACCACTATCTTGCACTACCCATCCTCTCAAGCACAGGAACATTATTTATATTTTTTGCACTATCCACACCAGCAGCACAAGATCACTTTCCTCCTGGACACAGACACTGTCAAAATCATTGCACATTACAATAGGGTTTCCTGTATCTGGAAACACTCTGTGTGAAAATGTTCTCCCTATGTGTATGTATATATGTTCTCCCTATGTGTATGTATATGTGATTTATGTATGTATGTCGGTGAGGTGTATAAGTGTATATGTGTATAAGCTACTGGATGACCTAAATTTCCCTCAGGATTAATAAAGTATCCATCTTTCCCAGATATAGGGTTTATTTTGTTACGTGTGATATTCCAGCCTGAAATCTCCCTCTCCCTACATGTCCTTGACACCAGATCCTGCTTCTGTGCATGACATACATTTTTCATTACATTCATTTTCTATTTAGTCATTTAGCAGACGCTTTTATCCAAAGCGACTTACATATGTGCGACTTACAATGTATACATTTTACATTTACACTGATGGCACACTGCAAATCAGGAGCAATTAGGGGTTCAGTGATAGGTTCGCCTCGACAGGGAATCGAACTAGCAACCTTCGTGATTACTAAACGACTTCTCTACCTCCTGTACCACTGTCGCCCCCATCATTCCTGCACTGTGGAGACGACACGAGGAAAAGCCACGACATCTCTGCAACCTTCTGCGACTGCATACAACAAGAGTCGCGACTTCTACTAAGGCCACACTATTACAGCCGTTCACGGAGCTTCTGGAAGGTCACATTGAGCTTCTGGAAGGTCACATTGAGAAGTACAGTAGGTAAATGCCAGCTGTCACCATTCAGAAACGAAACACAATTATCTTGACTGGTGCCAGGTTAGCGCCCCACTTCTAAGATTGACTGTTACATAAGCCACAGATGGATTTATGTAACCACCATTTTCCCCCCTCCTACTGCCCCTCCATCTGAAGGTAAAACACAAGCACCTCTCTCTCTCTCTCTCTCTCTCTCTCTCTCTCTCTCTCTCTCTCTCTACCTTTCTTTAAGCCAGAATAACATCACAATGCAGCATTCTCAGAACCATACACGCTCTGTGCTGCAATAAACAACGGCCAGCTCAGGGAGAAGAAAAGACTCCCTGATTGGATCGGAGCCAACCTGTAGAACAGCACAAAATACCCTAACAAGAGAGAGAGAGGGCAGCGTGCTGGCGGTGGTGCCTGGGGAGGACAATGGGAAGTGATGCGCGTGTACTGAAATGAAATGGCACACAGGCGATGAGAGTAAGCATACAAAGCCACAAACATCTCACACACACACACACACACACACACACACACACACACACACACACACACACATAACACACACACACACACACACACACCCTCTAAGCTCTCCACGGACAGGTGAAAACATCCTCTGAGAGGGCTAGGGCTGACAATGTGCACAGGGAACATGTGTGCCATTATTATTACTGAGGCGAGGAACCTGCAGATTATTTCAGAGATGTACACAATACACAGTAGCAAATGAGACACACACACACACACACACACACACACACACACACAATACACAGTAGCAAATGAGACACACACACACACACACAATACACAGTAGCAAAGGAGACTGAATAGGGTACACATAATGGAGGTGACTGGAAGAGATGATCACTGGTCCATGGGTGATGCCTCTACCTAGGCTTTAGAGTGTGTCGTTCAAATGACAGACACAACATATAGACACACAAAAACACACACACAGACACAGACACAGACACAGACACAGACACACACAGACACACACACACACACACACACACACACACACACACACACACACACACACACACACACACACACTAACACACACACACAAACACACAGTTGCCTGAACTGTGCATTTCCTCAACTGGAGTCTACTGCCAAAATATCTCTTGGTCTTCCTGCATAGAAAGCTCCCAAAGATGTGCTAAGTGTGTCACTGTGTGACGCAGAAGAAGCAGGCTATGAGAAGTAAGGGTCAGCCCTACCCCACCTGCCACCTGCCACTGCTTGAGGTTTGGACAGTGTGTATGAACAGTATGTTCCATATGTAGCTTGACGTTGGCGAGAACAACGAACACTGCTCAGATGGAAGCAGATCTCACACTCTCATGGGTTAGCTGATGCAAATTATCCCTTTTCTTGGACTGACGGCTGAGTGTGTTTATTTAAAATTCTTACTCTATGGGGTTACAATTACCATATCTTCCCTCCCTTTACAGTAGAGATGTCCTCCTCATTTTAGAGCCCTATTTGGTTGATGTGTGGTATTTAAATACAGGAAAAGGAGTATACAGAGACTGAAAGTAGCTTACAATGATGCTTTTAGATTGCTGCTTCATGTGCCTAGGTGGCATAGTGCTAGTCAGTTGTTTGTGTCTAAGCACGTACCAACCTGTGAGGCGCTCTTGAGACAATTGATGTATGGTTTCATGTGTCGACTGGACAAATCTGAGAACTGTATAGTAGAGGCTCTGGTCAACCCTCTAAAGAGCTGCTATCGATTTACTTCGACATTAAGACGACATTGGCACAAAAGTCTTCATACTTTTTAATGAACTGTATTATGTATGTTGTATCTTCTTGTTTTTCTCTCTTTTTTATAGTTGTATGTCTGTTATTGTATATGGAACTTGGCGTCTGAAATAAAGATTTATGTATATTTAAGCACAAGTGTCAGCAGCACCTCGCCTCACTATATTCGAGTGTTTTATTTGTCACATACAACGAATGTAGTGAAATGTAAAAGGGTCTACGCTCCACACTGTTACATTTCACTATACATTCGTTCCTCAGGGCGGAGGAAGGACTAACCCTGATTGGATCGGAGCCAACCTTGTAGAACAGCACAAAATACCCTGACAAGGGAGAGAGAGGGCAGCGTGCTAGCGGCTATAAATCTATAGAATTCATTCGTGATGATAATTAACATTATTTTGGCAGAATAGTTTATTAAAGGAGACTTATAAGTGTACAGAATGGCACAGGTGTACATTTGTATCCGTATCAGTACCAAAGCAGAACAATCAATTCAAAGAGTGGTCAAAGAATCGACAGCAGCTCCTGTGTGCAGTTGCCCGGGGAACAGCTGTGTGTGTGTGTGTGTATGTGTATGTGTGTGTGTGTGTGTGTGTGTGTGTGTGTGTGTGTGTGTGTGTGTGGGTGTGTGTGTAGGTGTGTGTGTGTAGGTGTGTGTGTGTGTGTATGTGTGTGTAAGTGTGTGTGTGTGTGTGTGTGTTTGTGTGTAGGTGTGTGTAGGTGTGTGTGTGTGTGTGTAGGTGTGTGTGTGTGTGTGTGTGTGTGTGTGTGTGTGTGTGTGTGTGTGTGTGTGTGTGTGTGTGTGTGTGTGTGTGTGTGTGTGTGTGCAGCAGCAGCCTGACCCCTGGTCAATACAGACGTGTAAGCAGGGCAGGATCAGCTCATTACCAGGAAAGATTTGACTGCTGAGCAGGACCTCGTAATGAATCACACACACTACACACTACACACACACTACACAAACACTACACACACACACTACACACACACTACACAAACACTACACAATAATAATGAATAATAATGAATCTAATGGTGGCATTAGCACTAATGAAAGTGAGCTGGCCATGCTCTCTCTGGATGTGAGAGAGAGACCAGTGGAGAACTGGACAATGGTCCTTTCACATCTTCGTAAAAAGGAGTACAAAGACTCCACCGGGGCATTGTTTGCCATTTCCCCCATTCATCCCAGCCAGCGGGTTTCATTCCCACCGGTCAAAATAGGTTTGTTTACATTTACTTGTTCCTACTCCCCTTACCCCTGTAACAGTAAACCTTTGAGCACAGTGTATACCCACTAAACTGGTCTTGTTTGTATCATGTATTTACCACCGGATGTCTGTATATATATTATGTACACCTACCAAATGCAGGATATGTACAACACCTGTTGTTTCCCATCCCCTTCTGCCACACAACCCTCCCCCATCCCCCCCTTCCTATCTCCACCCGGCCGACCTCAAGCAGATGGGTCCCCTCTTATGTGCCGTGGTTCTGCTTAAGGTTCCTTCCTGACTAGCAGGGAGTTTTTCCTTGCCCGTGTTGCCAATGTGCTTGCACTAAGAGGGTTCAGGCTCTGGGCTCTGTAAAGCGCCTAGAGACAATTGTATTGTTATGGCGCTATATAAATAACATTGAATTGAATTGAATTGAATTAAAGTGCAAACATCAGTTTCTGGTACACCAAACATGTGCCATAAAGTGTAACTTCACCCCCAGCACTGCACGGAGCCTAACTCTACCTACTGCATCATTTTAGAAAAACGCCAAAAAGAGGGAAAGGGGCTGAGAGGGGGCGCAGAGTAGGGCTTAGGAGGAGGAAGAGGAGGAGGAGGAGGAAGAGGAGGAGGAAGAGGAGTAGGGCTTAGGAGGAGGTGGAGGAGGAGGAGGTGGAGGTGGAGGTGGAGGAGGAGGAGGAGGAGGAGGAAGAGGAGGAGGAAGAGAAGTAGGGCTTAGGAGGAGGAGTGGGAGAGGTCTGTGTGCTGTGTGAGATTGAACGTCCCATCATAGCTACAGAGCGACTAGGTCTGTGTGCTGTGTGAGATTGAACGTCCCATCATAGCTACAGAGCGACCAGGTCTGTGTGCTGTGTGAGATTGAACGTCCCATCATAGCTACAGAGCGACCAGGTCTGTGTGCTGTGTGAGATTGAACGTCACATCATGACTGGGGCCCTGTGGAGCTCAGAAGGAGTGAGCTCCTGATCTCAGGCCACTTTGACCTGCGCTGTGCTGACCTCCACTCAGTCATTCGGACAAATCACTGCTTAATGCAACAAGGAGGGCGTAACGTCCTCATTAAAAAGACCAAGACAAATCACTGCTTAATGCAACAAGGAGGGAAAACACGCCCTCATGGAAGACCCAGTCAAGGGAGACATTATTGGCTCCACTCAGAGAGAGTGACTGACTGAGCAGCTGCTGCAGAAACAGAGAGACCTTATGTTTGATAGATTTCTGTTCTATAGACTACTGGGGAACGCTTGCACTTACTGATGATTTATCAGATCTGTTGACACAGGGACACAGTGTTGTGTCAAACCAATCACTATTACAAATCCAACAGTTAAATGTAGTTAATGTAATGATTAATAAAGTTCAAGATTTTTGTTACATTTGTAATTCTAAGTGCTTTTGTTATTTTGTCTTGTAAAAGAGCACTTATTGTATTGTGTGTATTTATTAACGTATTGGATTCCCGAAGAATCATTGCATCACCAGGGGGGAGAAGATGTAGGACTTGAGGCAGGGGGCCTAGACCCGTGTGTCAGCTGAGGGTGCTCAGTACTGCCATGATGCTGTGTGTGTGTGTGTCATCAGTCAGCCTTATTCTGAGCCGTCTGCCATCTGCATAGCAACATCAGGCTGCTCATCTTCTCCGTCACACCTTTGCTGCCCCAGCGTAAACTCTGTCTTGTGTTTGGTGGTTACGCAAGTATTTCTCTTTGTGACAGCAGACTCAAGATGAACGTCATCCCTTAACCCATTTCTGGTATTTATTTACTGAATATGAAATGTGAATAATAATGCTCCATGGCCTTCCTTTATGCTTCTATTGCATGTTTGCTTTGATAAGATTTACTTTAAGAGGGACTTTAAGAAGGACACATTCACATACTCAACATTCTTAGTTCAGTCAAATTGGCTCTTCTAGATTATTCCTTTAGATTTATTCCGTTTAGAGTATTTGTTTGCCCTTTACCTCAATCGTATTCTTAATTTTTTTTGTCCATTCCTTACTACTTTGTCCATTCCTTTTGTCCATTCCTTACTTCTTACTTTCTCTTGTCAGTAAACCTGTCTGGCCTGTTTAGTATGTTACAAGTGTGCACGCACCAGGTACAGATTCCTTGTATGTGTAACATACTTCGCGAAATAAAGTGATTCTGATGAATGTAATCTAATATGCAGCATCCATTGTTATTGCATTTATCTTATGTTGTTTATTATCTTTTTGTTTTTACATTGTACAATTATACAGTCATATATGACTAGTGGTAGTAATTAAAACCAGCAATGCCAGTAAGCTAAAAAAAATAAACTATCCAAGGTACATTATTGCAATCTGTGTAAGCAAAACATTTGTTTATTTATTATTATTCTAAAACTAAAGATATTTTAAGGTAAGTTGCGTTAAGTCCAATATATTATCCTGCTTCAGGGAACCAAAATGCTTTAGAGTGTTCAGAGCCCTCTCTTTTCAAACACCCTTACCAGAGTGTATTATCAGAAAGACACCATAATGTTTAATCAGCAGTGTCCGACAGTTTCCTCCCATTTAGTCTATATCCTTGATGATCTTGTGACCTGTCACAGCTCCCAACGTCACAGCTCCCAACGCCAACCATTATCATGCCACATTACTCTAACCCAATACTGGATACTGAGTTAATGGGCTCACTTTACAAACAGGTTCAGAACGGGTGAGCGTTTGTTTTGGTGGAGACGTCACCGGCATACCCTGAACGTGCTGGTCAGTTGAGTGAGTTGTGAGTGTGTGTGTATGTGTGTGTAGGTGTGTATGTGTTTGTCTGTCTGGGTGTGTGTGTGTGTGTGATTGTGTTACTCACGTATCCCATGGCTGCACTGTGCCTGAAGTGCAGCTCTGTGTGTATATTTGAGTCCATTCAAGCGAACGGTAAAGCTAAACACACAGGAGCAGCAGACACACAGGAAGGCTGATAAAACCGAGCCAGAGTCATGTGAGAGGAGTGGAGAGGTAGCGGGCTGGTGTGAAAGTGGCTCATGGTTAACAGCGGAGCGGAGATTTTGGGGAAATCCCCCCGAAGCCGTGAGGGAACGGGCGAGGTGCAGATCGACTTGCATGTAATCACGTGACTCTCTCCATTTCAAATGAGCACACTCATGAATACATTCATGGCACGAGCTGAATCAGTTCGGTGGTTGTGCATACTGTATGCCTGTAGAGGCCCCTGAATACAATTGGTTCATTACAGAGCATCAGTTATGAATGTGTTTATGGGAAAAAGCAAAAGAATAGATAAATAGATAAGTTCACAATAACGTCCATACCACGCAACATATCCACACTACTCAATAGCTAAATGTGTGTTCTGTAGGACACAGAATTAGACGTTACGTGTACATTGAATGTGTCGTAAATATTTGTAAATCTAAATCAAATAGTTAGAGTTTTAATGTTGATGGTGTCACAGAAATAGGAACATATTTCTGCCGTCAACATAAGAGATGATCCTTGTTTTCAAGGTTGAGCACTCTTCTCAGGATAGTATGACTGTTGTAACAGTATTAGAAGAACAAGTGCATTCTCTCTCTCTCTCTCTCATACACACACACACAGATCCTACAAATAGCGCTTCCCAAAATCTCATTAACCATTTGTGTGTGTCTTTGGTCAATAAGTTGCATCATAATGGCACCTTCTGGAGTCTCCAAGGAGACGGGCATAAACAAGGAGACAGGATAGCAGGCACAGCAGGGCAGAGACTTCCAGAGCACCGCACATCTCTCCCTCAATCAAGGACTCTACAGGGAGGCCAAGCAGCAGCCATTTACATGTCCAAGTCTTCTGTTCCTCACTTTTTCTGCATAATAGCTGGACTCGTTTTAGACCCCCCCGTCCCCCCCCCCCCCCTCTCCGTCAGAGACCCTGTAAACAGAATTCAGACGTGTTGACAGCTCAGGGGTAGAAAGCCCAGCGGGGTTGTTTGTAATGGACGGTGCACGGCGGACTGAGGAGTGCAGCATTCTGTGTATGCAGCGACCCTGAACACATAGCTGGCCACATCAGCACGACCTATCAATCAATCAATTCAATCTTATATAGCGCTTCTCTATATACCCGAAGTCGCTTTACAGAGTCCAGCAGTCATTCATACACAGTCATACCGGTGGTGGTAAGCTACCTCAGTAGCCACAGCTATTGTGCTATATAAATAAAATTGCCTTGCCTTGCCTTGCCTCTACATGGAGGCTTGAACACCTCCAGCCTCCATGTGATGCTCTGGCAGCTTCATTCCTCTCTCTATGTTATGGTTATGGTAGATGCTTTTACAAAACACACAAAAAGATAGAATATTAATAATGACAAAAATAAAGCAGAATGCATAATACAACAAAATGTAAATAGCAAAATTGAACATCAGATTATAGTGCAATTAATAACTAGAAATACCAGTGCATGAAATGCAAAAGTTAAGAAAGGAAAGAAGAAAGGAAAGAAGAGTGAACAAGATTGAAAGAAGAAAGGACAAAAGAGTGAAGAAGAGTGGATTATGGATAAAGACAGTAAAGACAGAGTGAAAATACTGAAAGAAGGAGAGAAAATGGAGTGAAGCAGAGAGATGGAGTGTGAGTAAGAGGAGTTGGAGAGGGATAGAAAAAATAAGTGGATGGAGGTTCTACAGAGAATAAGTGAAAATAGGAAAGAGAATGGACTGGAGGATGTTAGAATGATCGATGGAAAAAGTGGAAGATATAGACATGGCATGGAGGATGTAAAAGAAATGGAAGGGAGGATAGAGGACTGTAAAGTCAAAGAAGGCTGACAAAAAAGTTGAAAAAAGTAGGAATTGAGTAATTGAAAGAAGAACTGAAAGAAGAGTGAACGGGAGTGAGAGAATTATTCTGCCTATGAGAGAATGAATCGGACTCTCACAGACTGCTTGCTCTCTGTGAAACTGATCCTTCTGCAGAAAATCTTTTTTGTAATCTAGCGTTCTCTGATGCATACTCACACCTGTGCTAATATGTAATTTAGCTAACATTACTGTAATAGACTGGGTTTCTCAGGTTAAGAGTTATCAGTAATGTGATTGGTTCTCGAAGTCACCTGACTTAGTGTAACGAGTAAGCTAAGAAGTTAGTTCTGGAGCGGGAGACTTGTGTGTATGCTAGTGATTTCTATCTGTCTTAGTAAACGTGTTCAGTTATATAAACCATCGACTGAGTGCTTAATATAAACCCACCAAGATATCACAATTACTGTGGAAACATAAAAATGAGTTGCTTATTGTTATATTTGTACTGTGTGTTGGTTTAAAATAAAAAAAGATGTATATGTGAGATATGAAGTATTGTGTGATGACAGGAAAAAAGATGCCAGTCATTGATTGGAAACTAATAGCGTTGAGTCCAGATGATTGCTAACTCCTCTGGTTCCTGGCCTCAGTGAACAAACATAGGGTGAGAGTCAATCACCACATCTGCAGTGGTCTGTGCCAGGGAGATTGGAGACCTGTGTTTACTACCCAGTGTTCTCCCCCAAACAAACCAGAGATGGACTTGACAGAGGTTTAAGTGCTCCTGTGCTTCCATTTCCTCTGCACATGTTGTGAGGCAAACACATTTTTGAACTGGAGCCAGGGACATTGTTTTCGACAGAACTAGTTAAAAGGATGGGAGGTTTGCTGAAAGCCAGTAGGGTTTTTGCAACAAAGCAAATATTTCAGGACATAAGGAAGTTCAAAGTACGCAATAAAGTGTGTGTGTGTGTGTTTATGTGTTTGTGTGTGAGAGAGATTTCGCATTCAACAACGATTGCACTGTAATTAGTAAGGTATGGAAGGTGTCCCTTATTAATATTCCTAGTTATACAGTTGAATGGAGAGGGACAGAGAGAAGAGGAGCCTTGGAATTTGCGCAGGCGTCAGTGAAGCACAGGTGCAAGCCAGTTTAATGACCCTATTATGAAAGTATTTTGGATAATTTGTATTAGTTTTTCTTTAATATCTTAAAAAGAAGAAAAATTAAAAATACATAGCTGAAGTGTCCTTTAGAAGACCTACGCAACAAAGTTTGAACGAAGTTTCTACGGTAATCGCATGTCATACACTGTAATTACTTCAAACCTCATAATAATTCAGCTTGGTATACAATGAGTGCATGGATCTGAAGCCTCATACAAACTGCATATGCTTACAAACACAGGGCTCAAATATACACGAGCATCAAAAGGAAGAACATTCTTGTTAAAGCAAAATGCAAATACCTTCGAACATTTTTTCCAATTTGCAGGTTGTTATGTTAATCTGTCATCTCCTTTCCCTTGAGATTTATTCTTCACAGAGAAACCCAAAGTAGTGCACGTGTTCGTCTAATGCTGACTAAAGCATCAAAGATCTGTCTAAGTCTCCCATTACCATGTTAGAAAGCAAGGTTACCCCTATAACATCAGTCTGCACACGTTCCCCTCAGATAACCGCAAGCTTCAGAGGATTGGGAAAAGACGCTGTGACAACACACCGCTGACGACACGCCGCTGACTACACGCCGCTGACTACACGCCGCTGACTACACGCCGCTGGCGACACGCCGCTGACTACACGCCGCTGACTACACGCTGTGACAACACGCCGCTGACGACACGCCGCTGACGACACGCCGCTGACGACACGCCGCTGACTACACGCCGCTGACTACACGCCGCTGACGACACGCCGCTGACGACGCGCCGCTGACAACACGCCGCTGACGACACGCCGCTGACAAACACGCCGCTGACTACACACCGCTGACTACACACCGTTGACTACACACCGCTGACTACACACCGCAGCCACTGGTGCCCTCTGGGGGGAACGGCGTCGGGGTGAAGAGCAGTGGGTTAGTTGCACAAGGCCCTCTGGGATATCTTCCCTTCTCTCTCGCTGAGAAGACCCCGCCGCATTGGAAGTTCTTCGCTCATGTTAGATGCATGGTGCAAGACAGCACCTGCATACCAAGAGCTGCTATAAACATGGGCCCCCTCACATCACGCAAGGAAAGCTACCCGGCACCCCCCCTGAAAACAGCAAACCGACTACTGTTTCCTGAGCCACCAGAAAGCTTTCAAGTATAGAAGGCTGGTTTTCTTTGGTCCACAAGGATGCGCTGGACAACTCTGGAGTTGATCCTTGATGATTTCCTCCAGGTTTCTGCCGGTGAGAAAGGCGGCTCCTGATCGATGGGCCGTGGTTCTGTCCCCGTCCACCTTGGCTAAGGTGCTCATGTCTCAGGTCACCCATTCACACACTCCAAAAGGTGACAGAGGGGTCGCCCATTCACACACTCCAAAAGGTGACAGAGGGGTCGCCCATTCACACACTCCAAAAGGTGACATTCACACACGCCAAAAGGTGTGACATGCACATGGAGGGTCAAAGGTTTTCAGCACGTATCCAGTGTTGTGCAACCTGTGCCAGCTTGTCCAACCCCTTCTCAATGGACTCTTCGAGCTTTCACACCTATTATACACACACTCCATATAGAACCTCTGGCTCTCCATCCCCATCCAGGCACACCCTGCTGACCCCAGATGATGGCAAAAAGCTTCTCTCTCCCTGTGAGAAACGGCTCTTAATCCCCTTCTGGATTGAATGCATTTTCACTCAGGCTGTCTGACTGCAGAGGAGTCTTCTTCCAGTGCACATTGTAAGGACTGGATTGGCTCTCATGAAGGAGGTTTTCATGATGAAAGCAGATTACACAGGCAGATCTCCAGATTACAGCTCCCTGTGACACTTCAGCAGATTACACAGCAGATCTCATGATTACACAGGCAGATCTCCAGATTACAGCGCCCTGATAAAAATTGTTCCTGTGCACTGGGGGAGCTGAGAAGAACAAAGGTGCTTTTAAAAGACACGAGCTGGCAGGAGAGCGTGAGATGGAGGTAGAACATTAAGGGTCTTACATGATGGACAGGGGTGAATGTGGCTGCATATTGCATACAGTATATAAAGTATATATATGCTATATACACTACATAGCATTCATATAGCATATAGAGCAACAGGGGCAGAATTCCTTCATCGCTAGGCTAGGTTTATTCTTCATTTGTAGCGTTCCCTAGTTAGACTGTGCCTGGAATCATCCTGACAGTATGCAGAGGGATCTGGAAATGGATAATGGGACTGTAATGGGGTGCCATATGCTGTGCACGACATCTATTGTCTTTGTCCTCTACTGCCACTAAATAAGCAAGAGAGATGCAGGTTCCTCTGTTCTGCTTTTCAAAGGCGATTTTTTGCGAGCTCAGTAAACAACATAGAAGAGGCACCATGGTAACGCAGACAATTGCTGCATCTGAAAATGACCAGAAAGGAATCCATTTTGAAAGGAGCTCAGTCCCCCCCCCCCATCCCCCCATCCCCCCTACCCTCCTCCACCACTCTGGCCTCCTCCCGCTGGTCTATGGCCTCTGGCTGCTCACGCGGTGCGGTGCTGCACGACACTGGGGAGGAGGAGAGACATCGCCCCAGAGAGGTTGTACCAGCTTTACCTCAGTGTGTGTGCGCTGCTCTCGACCAGCGCGATGACCTTTATAACATTTACATTTACATTCAGTCATTTAGCAGACGCTTTTGTCCAAAGCGACATACAAGGGAGAGAACAGTCAAGCTACGAGCAATAGAACCTGGTGTAACAATAAATAAATACTACTTTACATAAGAAATATAACAAAATGAAATAAAAAAGGAAAAAAGAAGTGCAGAAATGTAACTGCTGTAATTGCAAGTTACGCACTAGTCGAAGTGCCAGTTAGGACGGGAAGTGCTCTCTGAAGAGTAAGACTTCACACCCCCCCAGGAGGATGTGAAAAGACTTTGCATGATGCAAATTCGTGGTAATTATTTTCACGGCTATACCGCCAAATCTATGTAGTGGCTAGACGGAGACAGACTGCGGAGAAAGCCAAGGCATGGAGAAGAGAAACGATCAGAGAGAGAGAGAGAGAGAGAGAGAAACAACCCGAAAAAAAAACAGTCAAGTTTCTTTTACTGTCGGGGAAAATTTCATAAAATGTGCTTGTGCTCCGGTGAAGGAGACTGCTGCAGGGAAGTTCTTGTCTTTTCACGTCACATTTGTGTTGTCTGTGTGTGTGTGTGTGTGTGTGTGTGTGTGTGTGTGTGTGTGTGTGTGTTGTGTTTCTCTAGCCTACACCCAATTAGCAATGCTGGGTGAACAGACTTGGGGAGGTAAGGTAAGGTTTGTGCCATTAGGCTACATCAAAAGGTGAGATCTTTAAAAAAGAGAGAATGACACATAAAACAGTTGGAGTGTAGTAGTCATCTAATGATCTGCCTCAAGGAATATTTGAATGAAGAAGTCTCCTTAAGCCATTCATTTCATGTAGTGCTGCCGGCACAAGGCTATGAATCGATCTTGAAATGTTTTCACATAAAGTTATGTTAGTTTCATATAAAGTTAAATGCAGAAGGCTTCCTTCTCAGGCTTGGGTGAGCCAGAGTAAACTTCTATATGCTTGCATAACCCTCACAAGAGATAAGAAAGAAAAACATTACTAGGGAGTGTCTGATATCTTGATACTGTTACCACAGAGAAAGGTCATATTTATTGTAGTATTCGTTTAGCATATAGTGATTTATAGCGTTTTCAGTGACAAATAATAACAGCACAAATCAAATCCAAAGTCTGTAGGGAGAAACTCATGTTCATGCATTATGTGATTGCACACATAAATACCCTATATGGCAGTTCTTGCCAGAGGCGACACTGGCCGGCGCCCTGGGTGATTTTTGACAGAGCAGACACCAAATTGATACATTCTCCTCAGGCAATTGGTGAGCCAGGTTGGTCGCTGAAACCCAATCACTAACACAGTGGTGGCAGCTTGCTATATATAGAGAACATAATATGTTACACATGGTAAGAGTTAAATAACCTCTCTCCATTTTGCGGCTTATGGCCACACCGGGGAAGGGGGGGGGGGACTGGGTTAAGTGAAAAGATGGGTGACATGTCGTCGGGGCTGACACAACGCTAATGGTGACAGACTCAGTATCCAGTCACAGGCCAACCACCTTGTACCGCAGAGCCCACTTAGCGCTACAATAATGAGAGTATATGGACAGGAGGAATCTGGCCTCCATTGGCCATCGTAGACTGTACTGATAGCTGGGGTTATATCCGCTGACATCCACCCAGCTCCATAGAGAACAGCATGTCACTACTTGAGTCACAGAAAGCTGTTTTAGAGGCCACATTTCTCTAGAGGTCACAGATTAAGAACATCATTGTGACCAAGATCTTGGACCAAATTCACCCCTGTATTCATCAATACAGCTTGGTACCTACAGAAACGTTTGACCAAAATAGAAACAGAAGAACTGAAAGCCAGATACACTAGCTTTGCGATAGTGTAGCATTGGAACTTAGGTAGTCATAATTCAAATTGAATTGTAAAAAAAATCTAAATGTCAGAGACCGTATTGAAGCTAATCTTATTAACATAATATGAAAGTGGGTTAATTTCCTGTCTTAAGGTCTCCAGACAATAATGGCACATTGTGGGGTTCCAGTGGTACAGGAGGTAGAGAAGTCGTTTAGTAGTCTCAAGGTTGCTAGTTCGATTCTCTGTCGAAGCGTCCTTGAGCAAGACACTGAACCCCTAATTGCTCCTGATGTGCAGTGTGCCATCAGTGTAAATGTAAAATGTGTATACATTGTAAGTCGCACATATGTAAGTCGCTTTGGATAAAAGCGTCTACTAAATGACTAAATGTAATTTTCCCAAACAGTATCTCAGCTCCCATTGCACAGGGCATTACAACCCTCTGTTAATAAGAGGTTTACCAAGTAGGAAATGGGCAAGATACAAGAACTGGTTAAGGCAATGACAGCTATTAAAAGCACTAAGCTGATATACAGCCACAAGAATACGTCTCCGGTCCAAAAGGTTAGCAGAGATGGCATTGCTGACTCAACATTTTGTGAATAAAGTCCTGGAAACCTGAACTGACAGTCCTATGAGCCCTTATTAAAAAAAATGTCACGTTCAATGAGCCTGATTTATTATCTATAGCTGCAGAGAGCCAGTGTAAATCTCTGAGGATCCGTTTTTTACAAGAGCGACTAGCTGAGCCAATTCCTTCTGACATCATTTTGATTGACGTTCATTACCCAAATGAAAATCCAGTGGACTATCTCTAGACCACAATGAATAAGAATTTCATTTTGACAGAGTTTTGGTTTGTACATGCATGATGCAGTCAACACTAAATGCTGAAAAAAGATGAGAATGCGTGCGCATTTAATGTTGGAAAGCCCCATGGCATGTGTGTGTGTGTGTGTGTGTGTGTGTGTGTGGGGGGGGGGGGGTATTCTTCCCTTTTGTTAGAAAGTCAAAGCACTGCCACTGACCTGCACCAAGGTTAACCATCAAACAGCGTCTACAAGCCATTTTCTCATCCATGAGTGATAACTTGGACGCAGGGGGAGCCGATAGCCTTCTCCGCCTTGACAGCAAACAGTGCTAAAAAAGGAACACAGTGTCCCACTCTACGGCAAGAAAGCAATGGATTGAGTGAGGCCAGTGAGTCAGGATCAAAGGCCAAAGAACCTTCCTATTCGCAGATGGAAGCCCTTTGGTGTTGTCATGGCAACCCTGGATTTGAAAGGTGTGTGTGTGTGCGTGAGTGAGTGTGATAAGGGGGGGGGGGGGGGGTTGGTGGAATCATGATCATCAGGATTGGTAGACATTTACATTTACATTTAGTCATTTAGCAGACGCTTTTGTCCAAAGCGACGTACAAGGGTAGAGCCATTAAAGACTTTCAGTAAAGCTCTTTCCACTGGGACTCAGCGAGCTATAATAATAATAATAATAATAATAATAATAAAACTTTATTTATATAGCACCTTTCATGCAAAAGAATGCAGCTCAAAGTGCTATGTCAATGTACTAACGACACGCCACGCCACGGGAGGAAGCAGTGGTGATGTTGTTTTTTTTTTTTACAAAAGGCTTTGACATACGGGCTCTAGGGTACAAATGCGAAAAGGTACAGGCATGGCTGGGTCAGTGGGGAGAATATACCCTCTTTCACCCATCTTAGGCTGTAGTAAGAACATACAGTATAAGGGTAATTCAATGTATTTTATACGGTGATATACTGTTTTAGATTTTACGGTCTTTTACTGTTGCTATTTGACAGTTTTTTACTGTAATTTCTAAGATTTTTTCTTACAGTGTACGTTACGCCTCTTTCACCCATCTTAGGCTGTAGTAAGAACATATAGTAAGCAGAGCCTACCTAACTTAAAGAGATATACTAGTAACAACAGTTCTTAAAAATCAAATACAGTACAAATCAAATACCATTTGTTATCGAAAAAAAATCCATCCCACTAACTTGAGAATGAAAATAACAAATCATTCAATTAGTTGTTTCTTTCTGGAGGAAAAGTTGATATTGCATTGCCCGTCAAGTGGTTCAAATCGCAATTATCATTCACAACTCACCTTGCCTTCCAAAGACTCCAAACCAGGTCAAGGCTTATGGAGCTTTGAGGAACCACTTTCCAGACCAACGACGGAACTGGGAGTGGGTGAAGGGTTTCTGCGTGTTTGTCTTTCTGCACTTTGCTGAAATGCAATGTTTTTATAAAGGACACTATCTTGGTAAACCTGGTAAATCTGACTCCGCTCAATTTAGGAACTAAGTGCACAGGCTGGACGGCAATCCACCGCTGTATAATACAGTGGAACAGTTCTTCTGCAGTGTGTCCAACCCAGGTGATTAGCCAGGTACCAGGTAGACTTACATCACTGTTTTTTGGTTTTAAACTAGTTCTAGTCTTGTGTTGCGGAAACACAGTTACCGAGTAATTAGTATGTTACTAATTTAGTTGCACATTCAAACTACTCTCAAGTGAATAATCTAAAAATGACAAATACCTAAGAGAAAACATATGAAACCTCAAACATTTAGAGATTATGGTAGTGTGTGGCTACAGAATACTCAAAGTGCTTGCTTGTCACTATCTTTCCCTTAAATACTCAGTTCATTCAGTCCTACATCTGGCATAATAATCAATCACATGGAATTCGGGTGTTTACACTGATAGAGATCACACAGAGAGGACCGGGTTACCTGCAGCCGACCGAGACCAGAATTCCCAAGTTCTATGATCTGATAGATAGATAGATAGATGGATACTTTATTAATCCCGAGGGAAATTTAGGTCATCCAGTAGCTTATACACATATACACTTATACGCTGCAGGACTGAGACCACTGTACCACTCAGACTGAGCCCATTCAAATTAACCCAAACATGACAAAGAAATCATCTTATAATGCAACACCACACTTAGTACCCTTAATTCTAATTGTCCTTCCCTTACTTTAATCCTTGTGTGGAAAAGCACAGGGAGAGAGCCAGAGACAGAGGGTAGAGATAAGAACATTAACAGGGGTGTGAGAAAAGTAAACAGAGAAAAATAACACACCCCTGGAATGTTTTTAGAGACATAATCTGTAAACAACTGACCCACAGCTAATTGCTGCCGAGTAATTGTAACTAGAAGACCATCAGTGTTATACAATCCAAGGATTCTCAGCCTGCAGTTTAGAGCCTTACAGAGTTCACTTGTGATTATTACTTTGGGTCTTGCTTATTGAAGCTGAAAACAAGACTAAGTCATAAGCTTTCACCATCATTTAAATACATTTTTAAGTGTGGCCCAACTGTAACACAAACTTTTTCATAACTGTTACACGAATACTGTAAACATATCACTTGACCCTGGCTCTCATACAATAACTAATGAATCACATATACTACAGGAAGGAAGAGGTTGTGAAATCATAATAGTACTTTCCTGTTTTCGAGAAGAATTATTGTTTGTGACCCTAACGAGAAAAAAAGTGGCTTCTCAAGCCTTTGATTGTTTAGGCATATCAGTTTGTTTCACTCTAGGATCATATCATAATGAAGACAAAGCTGTCTACTAACACATACGGCACTTTTCCCAAAGGATGTAGGCCTGGAACTCGTTTGTCTTCATATATCTTGCTTTCAACTCAGCCGTGGATATGAAATGACCACAATGGCATACTGGCATATCAGGTCTTGTAGTTCTGGGTCGGCTCTGCCAGTACAGATTCAGGAGTGGGCACCTGCACCTCGTCCAGCCTCAACCACAGTGACCCAGCAGGCCCTGGGAAAAGCCCAGACCCACGGATGAGGCCTCGGTAGAGGCAGCCATGTTTGCCCTCCTCTTTGTTTTGTGATTGGGTCAATACCTGTTGTATAAGTGGATTCTATAGCTGCCATAAAGCCCTTACTCCACCACGGCAGATGGCCGTGATTGTCTCTCAGTGGAAGTGAATTGCATAACGGCTGTGGTTATTATACTCATTAACCTCTGCACTCGTCTGAGCCATGGTAAGGACTGGTCCTCTACTTATCAGTAATCACTGTCTGTGTGTGTGTTGTGTGTGAGAGAGAGAGTCGGTTACTTTGTGTACATGTGTCTGTGTGTAAATGAGCGAGGGAGAGAGAGAGAGAAAGAAAGAGAAAGAGAGAGAGAGAGAGAGAGAGAGAGAAAGAGAAAGATTCAGTGACTGCGTGTGTGTGTGTGTCAGTGATAATAGTTGTCAGAAAGCTCGTTCAATGAGCCTTATCTCTGCCGGTTTCACTGTGTGTGTGTGTGTGTGTGTGTGTGGGTGTGTGTCCAGACCGCCTGGACTCAAAACCCACATCCAGAGCCCCTGTGAGCTCAGCTCCCAGACTGTATCTTCCGTCTCTGTTTACAGAGGCCTTATTACCACTGCCGAGAAGACCAGTAACCGCCCACAGATACAGCTCCTATCAGTGACCGCCCACAGATACAGCTCCTATCAGTGACGCAGAAATCCAGCATTTATTTCTAGTCACAGGAAGCCTGGGTAAACTGAATCCTGAACTTACACAACACATTTTCTAATTATCCTCCAGCCAGTACATCCAGTCACACACCTATCAAAGTGTCATTGAACCATCAGTGGTGAAAGCACATGTGTTTGTGTTCAAAGTGTCCTCCTCGTGATGGCCTAGGCTACATTTCCCTAAAAGGTGTATTGTGCTACAATCATTGTTAAATGAGACGGTAGGTCGTGATGGTGGTTGCCAGACAACGCCGTGGGAAATGCAGCGGTGACTCTTGCAGTGGAATGTCTTCGTGAAGGATGGAAAGATGCAGAGACAGAGGCCACGGAGGACGTGGCCGCAGACAGACGGCTCACAGGTGTCCTATCCTCCAGGCCCCCGAACAATAGAAGCAGGATGATGGTGGTAGACCCCTTGATGACAACCCCAGCCACCACAGACAGAGGAGTTTTTGACTGCTGAGTGGAGAGCGTAGTCAATTTATTACAGAGCTCTACTTCACAAAAAAAAAGATGTCTGCTGTGAGTGCCTTTGATCTCTTCAAAGGGCTGGGGAGCGTCGGCCATCTCTCAATGCAGGTTTTCATCCATGTACCCTCAATGACCTACATTCATAACTGCCAGCACAGAAAAACCCCGGGGGCTTAAAAACAAACTAAAAAAAATAGTAATATTGTGAAACCACCTCACCACCACTTTGGGATGTCTTCTGCGAGTTTCTCTGTGGCATAAATGAGTGTGCGCTCTCGGACACTGGGTCGAGATGTGTTAGCGTAAATGCATGGCTTAGAGGTGCACAGCTAGCTACTGGGCCTACTGTCTGCTGTAGCGCCTGCAACCCGTGCATCAAAAGGCCAGGAGTTGGCCGAGTGTGGCGTTTTCAGACAGATGGCTAAGTGCCGTAGATTAAATACCGCTGAATGTTCTAGACAGGAGAAAAGGCAGCTAACAACCACACTTATCTGAGATGCACAAAATGACACGAAATGCTGAGAGCAATCACTCTCATGGAAATTGTGATTGAGACATTGCACACTGCTGAGATAAAAAAAAGACCTGCCTTGGCCAATATCCAGATGCGCCTGTTACACAAATGGGTTTGGTTATCATGGCAACCTGTGACAATCACTGGACAGCGCAAGCGGGAGAAAAACAGACAGACAGACAGACAGACAGACAGAGAGGGAAAGAGTGAGAGAGAGAGAGAGAGTGAGAGAGAGAGGAGAAGCACAAGAGAGTGAGACAGACAGAGCGTGACAAAGTCGGAGATGGAGAGAAAGACAGAAGAGAAGGGGGCAAATAGGAAAGAGATAGTCAAAGAGAAGCGAGATGAGGAGGAACAGGGAGAAAGAGAGACAGAGTGGTAGAGAGAGAGAGAGAGAGAGAGAGAGAGAGAGTAGGAGGGAGTCTGAGTAACTAAAACTCAGCACACACTTGAAAGCCGCTGCCCAGGGAGCTGAGGGTGCAGGTGGACTGGTTACCCTTGGCTCTCCTGGTCAAGAGAGGCTGCATGTGTGTGTGTGTGTGTGTGTGTGTGTGTGTGTGTGTGTGTGTGTGTGTGTGTGTGTGTGTGTGTGTGTGCATGTGGGTGGGGGCAGCGCTGCAGTGAGGGCCCTGGAGGGGGGGCCAGAGAGCGGACCTCTTCAAGGCCGACAGATGGGGGGATTAAAAGCACAAGAGACACTCAGGCCAGCTAAGGAGAGTGAGACTGCTGAAGAGGGGGCACACAGGCTAAGTCCACTCAGTGTAAGAGCCTGGGAAACACCTTTTCACTGCGGGAAAGAGGAGAGAGGAGCGGTAGATAGGGAAAGGGCTGATAGAGGAAGGTAGAGAGAGAGAGAGAGAGAGAGAGAGAGAGAAGAGGAAGAAGGAAGAGAAAAAGTGAGAGCGAAAGAGAAGGAAGAGGAGGGGAGAAAGAGGACACGGAAGGCAAATAAAGCGGTCATGCAAGATTAAACTGACCAAAAAGGGTTGAAAAGGTTTCAAAAGAGATTCAATGTGGCAAAGAACGGCTGATAGGGGCCATTTCATATGATTTAATCCCCCATCCCCCACTGTAATAGTGAAGGTGTGCAAATGAATAAGAGTGAGAGAGCATGAAAGAAGCATGCAAGCAAACAGGATCTCTATGTGTGTGTGTGTGTGTGTGTGTGTGTGTGTGTGTGTGTGACAAAGAGAGAGAGAGAGAGAGAGAGAGAGAGAGAGAGAGAGAGAGAGAGAGAGAGAGGTGATTGAATTCCACCATGGCAGCACGCGTGTGAAGATAAGCTAGAAGTTAATAGGCTGGTAGATGAGATCAGTTTTATCAGGTTGCCCACCTCCAGTACCGGTAGATATCCTTTCTCCATCCCCCCATCCCCTGTCCAGTCAGCCACACACAGAGACTGATCCAGCTGCCTGACTGAGCTCAGCCCTGATAACAGTCAACTCAATTCCACAGGCCCACACCAAAGACCTGTTTAATCAACAGGTAAATTAGGAGAGGCTGAGGGAAAATATCCATTCGTACATAATGTATACATACATACATACATACACGCACGCACGCACGCACGCACGCACGCACACACACACACACACATACATACATACATACATACATACATACATACATACATACATACATTATGACTATATCCATACGTATATCTACTATTATTCTTTTCTACGAAAAGGTGCAGCCATTTTCTGTGAGAAGCATAGTATTGTTTTCTCCAAGTGTGTGTAACAGAATCGTGTTGACCTCAGGTTGAATTAATTTGGGCCATTTCAGGGGAGGTCAGGATGGTGGATGAAGGATCACTGAGCAGTGAGAAGAATAAAGCTCCTTTTCTCCATCTTTCACCCTCTACCTCCCACACACACATGCACACGCAGAACAACCAAGACAGAGGCACAAGCACAGACTGGCATCAAGACCTTTTCATTACCCTGGCACAAGACAAGTGCCTAGAATACACAAAATGGATATGTTGATATCCAAAGGTCAATTTTTTACTGTCTCTCCAATCAAAAGAAACAACTTTTAATCTAGTAACGGCTCCAGCTGAGAATTTTGCAGTGCCTTCATAAATCCTTTGGAATTCACAGATTCATTAAAGACCTCAAGACCTTCACCTTGTTTCCACGGTGACAAAGGGGGATAATATTCTGAATGACAAACATATGCTTTGAACATGCTGTGATGGAGATGTAGATAAATACATGAAAAGATGATCATTATTTACAACAATATTTTTTCGGAAATTCTTCAGATAAAAAAACAAGGCCGTGGTTGGCTGATTAAAAGCAATCAAGTCTAAATTCAGCAGAACCTAGGCAAAGAGACTAAAAATAAGTGAATGTCTATTGCTTAATCTTCTAGCATTATTCACACCATAGAAAACCCTTACATGGTTATCAAGCCCTTCAAGACCATCTCGCTCTCCCTACAAGTGCAGACTCTTGTGGCGCGAATTGCTTCAAGGTGGATTCTCAAGCACAGCCTCCTTTTTTGTCCATCCCACTCTGTCTCTCATCTGCATACAACCCTGTGATTGGCTGCTGAGTACACAATAAATCCTGCTGCCACAGACTGATTGGCCCGGCAGCAGGAGAGGGCGTTGAGGCAGGATGATTGAAAATATCCATAAATACTGCACCCGGGCACAGGCAGAGACACATCTGTATCTGACAGGCATTGATTCGGTCTTACTACGGCTTACGCAGTCTGTTCTACTGCTGTTTATATTCCAGCAGTGAAGATTTGTTGTACTACTCCTCTTCTCAACGTTAGTCAAGCTCTTCTATAGGTTTTTCAACAAGCTTTAAGTCCTTATTTTCTTTTTTTTAAACCAAAAGGACTTGTGGAAGAAACCAGCATCAGTGAGTGCAAGAACAACAGAGAGTCAGAAGCAGATAGGAAGTGAGAGAGAGAGAGAGAGAGAGAGAGAGAGAGAGAGAGAGAGAGAGAGAGAGAGGTGAGAGGACCATGTCGCTGAAAGTGAAGGATAAGACGGAGGTGCGTCTGGTGTTCCTGGGCGCAGCCGGCGTAGGGAAGACCGCTCTAATCCGCCGCTTCCTGCAGGACTCCTTCGAGTCCAAGCACCGGCGCACGGTGGAGGAGCTGCACAGCAAGGAGTACGAGGTGGATGGCACGAAGGTCACCGTCCACATCCTGGACACCAGTGGCAGCTATCCCTTCCCGGCCATGCGCAAACTCAGCATCCAGACCGGCGACGCCTTCGCGCTGGTCTACGCTGTGGACGACGCCGACTCGCTGGAGACGGTCAAGCGTCTGCGCGAGGAGATACTGGAAGTCAAGCAGGACAAGTGCACGCCCATCGTGGTGGTGGGCAACAAGTGTGACCGGGAAGACGTGCGCCAGGTGTCTGGCAAGGAGGTGCTGTCCATGGTTGAGCTGGACTGGAACAGCAACTTCCTGGAAGCCTCGGCCAAGGAGAACAAGGACGTGCTGGAGGTGTTCCGTGAGCTGCTGCGGCAGGTCCATCTGCCCAGCCGCCTGAGCCCGGCGCTCAGGCGCCGCCGCGAGACCTTCCCCAACGAAAACGACGCCCGGCCGCCCATGAACAAGGCCAACAGCTGTACCATGTGCTAACTTCACAAGCACACAACTGCCTGAGAGTTAGTGTGTGTGTGTGTGTGTGTATGTGTGTGAGAATGTGTTCAAAGACACAGGCTGCACACTGTCACTCACACATGTGCCAACATGGTGTGTTGATGAAGCAGGTCAAACTGTGTGGAAAATCTGACAAAGGTTGAAAACACTGATTTTTAGCTCAGGCCTTTTGCAGCTCTGTTGCAAGCCTGAACCACTTTTTAACAACTTGTCCAAGAGCAGGAAAGAGCCATACACAGACTGCCAGAGAGGCATGAGCAGGGTTTCTGCAGGTTAAATCTGGGAATTGAGGCAGTCTACCCTCTTTCCATAGTTCAGGAAATGTTATTTTGTTAATTTGTTAAATGTTATTATGTAACATTGTTAAAGTAAAAAGGACTGATATATTAAAAAGAAAAGCAAGTTTCTTTAAGGTTTAAGACTGTTAGAAAATAATAATCAATACAGTGAATATTACTTTTACTTATGGGGATTTAAAAGTAAAGGGGGAGGAATGTTGTGTATTGATATTGAATTAAGTTTGTTCCCTCGGGGCATCCGTAATACCCCACTATTAACCTGCATAGAATGCTGGGTATTTTTGTCCTATGAAACATACAGTAAAGAATGCACGTGATTTCTATCACGGTCTCATGTCAGATCATTACTTTGTTGTATAGCACACTCTATACTGATACAACTGTCTCTCAATGAAATCTGCCAATCCAAATCGCGTAATGTAAGACGTCTTGTCCTTTCCCAACTTGAAGGTTTTAGCGATGTCAGAATCAGGGAACATGGTTTGAAACACCTCACTTATGTCATCATTGCTTATATAGGACTGATGTTTTGCTACCGTGTGTAAAGTCCAGAGCACCTCCGCTTTTAATGTTGGCATAGATCCGAACGCTGTCCGGATGTCGCTTACCGGAGTTGTAGGCGACAAATTTGATAGAGCAGACAGGGTCGCACTGGGGCCGGGTGATGCTCCCAATGAACCAGAACAAAATTGGGTGGTTTGCTGCTGGCTTTTTAGAGTGGCGTTATGTTTTTCTGACCTTCCATACGACTCTAATGCTTTCATACCCAAATAAGCTAATTTCAGCGTTTTCTTGCACAAAGTGCAGCTGGCTTCAAATGGGTTATTTTCGACTGGCTTCAACCAAGCACTAAATGCACTGTTCTCGAGACAGATCTCGTTGAACTTGCACTTACCCATATTCGAAGCAACGTTAACATAAACAATTTTAAGGCACCACGTTATCACACAACGCACATCGCAACACACTACCTTGGCGTGCTCCGATAAATCCTGACCGGGCTGAAGTTTGCCGTGTTTTTATTGTTTCCATTTTAGGTTTCGTTTTGTTGTGGAGTGATCCCCAAAACAAGTTTAAAACTTTATTTAAGTCACATATAATCCAATAAATTTTTATGACCAGTCAAAATCGTAATTAAGACTTTTTATGACTTTTTAAGGACCCGCGGAAACCCTGATGAGGAAGCAGGATGGAAAATGACTATAACGCTGGTGATTTGAGGAAATGTGATATAAAATACCATTGTGGTGTGAGGGAATATGTGAAGAATGTAAAAGTGCTGTCGTATTGTGGAGGGAAGGGGGAAAAGGACACATGTGCCAGACTAAGGGTACCCAAACCCAAAACCTGTTAAATGTTATGTGTGTGGGTGTGTATGTGTGTGGTGTGTGTTTGGAAGGGAAAAGAAAGCTTACTATTCTTAAATGTCTGATCAATATCAAGCTGATTTGAACAAGTTGTCTCGGCATTGGCAACATTTGGATGCGTTTCACTTGTATTACAACAAGCTAACAATGTACTTGAGTGAATTACAATGAAGTAAAAAAGCATTTTTTATTATATATGCTTTGAGAAAAGAGTTTCTTGTATCCTAATGCACTTGACAGGCACCGTATCAAACCACTGCCTTTTCAGCAGAGATTGTTCATTGCAGTTGATGGCTTGCACATTCATGTGGTAATTTCATCTATGCTTTTTGTAAAACACCGTGAAAACCAGTGGTTGCTACATGTATTTTTCAGGTTTGATGACTGGAAAGAAATGTTGACAATAAAACATGTACAAGACGAGTGTCGTTGATGTTTGCATGACAGGTGAATAACCTGTCTGTTTCACAATTAATTCTTCACATACATGGGAAATAATACAAACGTATGTTTCGTATGTTTGTTTGATCTCCTATAATGGTAAACATGACCATTAGAGAATGGATTCTCTTCACATTTATAAAGGTAATTCTTTAGAGAAGAGAGAATCCTGTTGAACCAGTCTCAGAGTTTATACTGAGACGTTTTTCTCAGGAACAGGACAGCACATTAACAGTATTGACAGCACAAAGGTATCAAATGTCTGAGGAGTGGCTTTCCAGATTAAATTATATTTTTGGACTCGAGGTCACATTCCCTAGAGAAGCAGAACAAGATACGCAGGTTGTGTGTATGTGTGGCCACAGAAAACAGGATACTTACTTAAGCAATAAGCCCCAAGAGGCCGTGTTTTGCGCTGATTTTAGAACAGGTAAGGGGAGTTGTTAGGCACGACGCAAAGCGGATTAGATTACATGTATCTATACATGAAACATCTTATCATCATCATATACTACATGTATCTAAACATGAAACATCTCATCATATACTACATGTATCTAAACATGAAACATCTTATCATCATATACTACATGTATCTAAACATGAAACATCTTATCATATACTACATGTATCTAAACATGAAACATCTTATCATCATCATATACTACATGTATCTAAACATGAAACATCTCATCATATACTACATGTATCTAAACATGAAACATCTTATCATCATATACTACATGTATCTAAACATGAAACATCTTATCATCATATACTACATGTATCTAAACATGAAACATCTTATCATCATATACTACATGTATCTAAACATGAAACATCTTATCATATACTACATGTATCTAAACATGAAACATCTTATCATCATCATATACTACATGTATCTAAACATGAAACATCTCATCATATACTACATGTATCTAAACATGAAACATCTTATCATCATATACTACATGTATCTAAACATGAAACATCTTATCATCATATACTTTATGTATCTAAACATGAAACATCTTATCATCATATACTACATGTATCTAAACATGAAACATCTTATCATCATATACTTTATGTATCTAAACATGAAACATCTTATCATCATATACTACATGTATCTAAACATGAAACATCTCATCATATACTACATGTATCTAAACATGAAACATCTTATCATCATCATATACTACATGTATCTAAACATTAAACATCATATACTACATGCATCTAAACATGAAACATCTTATCATCATATACTACATGTATCTACACATGAAACATCTTATCATCATATACTACATGTATCTACATGAAACATCTTATCATCATCATATACTACATGTATCTAAACATGAAACATCTTATCATCATATACTACATGTATCTAAACATTAAACATCTTATCATGTATCTAAACATTAAACATCTTATCATCATGTATCTAAACATGAAACATCTTATCATCATATAGTACATATATCTAAACATGAAACATCTTATCATATACTAGATGTATCTAAACATTAAACATCTTATCATCATGTATCTAAACATTAAACATCTTATCATCATGTATCTAAACATTAAACATCTTATCATCATCTATCTAAACATTAAACATCTTATCAACAATGTACATGTATCTAAACATTAAACATCTTATCATCATGTATCTAAACATTAAACATCTTATCATCATATAGTACATGCATGTAAACATTAAACATCTTATCATATACTACATGTATCTAAACATTAAACATCTTATCATCATGGATCTAAACATTAAACATCTTATCATCATATAGTACATGCATGTAAACATTAAACATCTTATCATCATGTATCTAAACATTAAACATCTTATCATATACTACATGTATCTAAACATTAAACATCTTATCATCATGTATCTAAACATTAAACATCTTATCATATACTACATGTATCTAAACATTAAACATCTTATCATCATGTATCTAAACATTAAACATCTTATCATATACTACATGTATCTAAACATTAAACATCTTATCATCATGTATCTAAACATTAAAAATCCTATCATCATATAGTACATGTATGTAAACATTAAACATCGTATCATATACTACATGTATCTAAACATTAAACATCTTATCATCATGTATCTAAACATTAAACATCTTATCATATACTACATGTATCTAAACATTAAACATCTTATCATCATGTATCTAAACATTAAACATCTTATCATCATATACTACATGTATCTAAACATTAAACATCATATCATCATGTATCTAAACATTAAACATCTTATCATCATGTATCTAAACATTAAACATCTTATCATCATATACTACATGTATCTAAACATTAAACATCTTATCATATACTACATGTATCTAAACATGAAACATCTTATCATCATATAGTACATGTATGTAAACATTAAACATCTTATCATGTATCTAAACATTAAACATCTTATCATCATGTATCTAAACATTAAACATCTTATCATCATGTATCTAAACATTAAACATCTTATCATCATATACTACATGTATCTAAACATTAAACATCTTATCATCATATACTACATGTATCTAAACATTAAACATCATATCATCATGTATCTAAACATTAAACATCTTATCATCATATACTACATGTATCTAAACATGAAACATATCATCATCATATACTACATGTATCTAAACATGAAACATCTTATCATCATATACTACATGTATCTAAACATTAAACATCTTATCATGTATCTAAACATTAAACATCTTATCATCATGTATCTAAACATGAAACATCTTATCATCATGTATGTAAACATTAAACATCTTATCATCATATAGTACATGTATGTAAACATTAAACATCTTATCATATACTACATGTATCTAAACATTAAACATCTTATCATCATGTATCTAAACATTAAACATCTTATCATATACTACATGTATCTAAACATTAAACATCTTATCATCATGTATCTAAACATTAAACATCTTATCATCATATAGTACATGCATGTAAACATTAAACATCTTATCATCATGTATCTAAACATTAAACATCTTATCATATACTACATGTATCTAAACATTAAACATCTTATCATCATGTATCTAAACATTAAACATCTTATCATCATGTATGTAAACATTAAACATCTTATCATCATATAGTACATGTATGTAAACATTAAACATCTTATCATATACTACATGTATCTAAACATTAAACATCTTATCATCATGTATCTAAACATTAAACATCTTATCATATACTACATGTATCTAAACATTAAACATCTTATCATCATGTATCTAAACATTAAACATCTTATCATCATGTATCTAAACATTAAACATTTTATCTTCATGTATCTAAACATTAAACATCTTATCATCATGTATGTAAACATTAAACATCTTATCATCATATAGTACATGTATGTAAACATTAAACATCTTATCATATACTACATGTATCTAAACATTAAACATCTTATCATCATGTATCTAAACATTAAACATCGTATCATATACTACATGTATCTAAACATTAAACATCTTGTCATCATGTATCTAAACATTAAACATCTTATCATCATATACTACATGTATGTAAACATTAAACATCTTATCATATACTACATGTATCTAAACATTAAACATCTTATCATCATGTAACTAAACATGAAACATCTTATCATCATGTATCTAAACATTAAACATCTTATCATCATGTATGTAAACATTAAACATTTTATCATCATGTATCTAAACATTAAACATCTTATCATCATATAGTGCATGTATGTAAACATTAAACATCTTATCATCATGTATCTAAACATTAAACATCTTATCATCATATACTACATGTATCTAAACATTCAACATCTTCACTGCAAAAAAGGTTGGCCCCAATTTTAGATATAAACACTTATATCTAGCAAAAAATTATTCAAAAGTAGTGAAATTATCTGTCCATGCAGCAAGATAATTTTACTTGACAAGTTATCTTAAAATAAGCTAGCTCTAGTCTAGAATCAAGCAGTCTCTGATTAGTGTTCATGTCCTGGAAGTAAGTTCATAGATGCTAAATTCTAGATAAAAGTGCTTATAACCAGTCTCTGATTAGTGTTCATGTGCTGGAAGTAAGTTCATAAATGCTAAATTCTAGATAAAAGTGCTTATAACCAGTCTCTGATTAGTGTTCATGTGCTGGAAGTAAGTTCATAAATGCTAAATTCTAGATAAAAGTGCTTATAACCAGTCTCTGATGATAGGCACGTCCAGAAAGACACACAAACTTTGTGGCGTATACTGGATTTTGAATAATTTACCACCTGGGTCTCATTCAGCACTTTCTTCTATCTATCTAGCAGTCTTATGCAAAAGTGATGATGTTAAGGCGTATGGCTACGAAAAGGTTCTTGAGCCCCTTTTATACAAGATTTGATTACTTTAGAGGAACATGGTGTTTTCATTTCAGGACTTGGGTGCTTTGTGAAAGGAACAGTCCAATCTGTCATAGCAGATAACTTAGGAGCCCACGGGATAGCAGGCTTTGTGGAAAGCTTCTCGGGTGAGTACTACTGTAGGTTTTGTACAGGTCATAGATTAGATATTAAGGCTAAATCTGTTCAGTCTGGTTCTTTTGACCCTCGAACGAAAGACATACATGAGGCACACATTAAGTCTGCAAAGGAAAACGCAGCTTTTTGTTTCGGAGTAAAGAGAGGGTGTGTGTTGACAGAGAAGCTATCTCATTTTCACGTTACTCGTGGCTACCCTCCTGACATTGTGCACGACTTATTTGAGGGCATCATTCCAGTTGAGATTGCTCTCTGTGTAAGTGTATTCATTTCCAAGAAGTATCTCTCTCTTAATTCTCTGAACACAGCAATCCTTAACTTCCCATATAAGTGGGGGGATAGAACTAATAGACCTCATATTGTACCACACGCATATGCCTCCAAGAGGACCATTGGAGGTAATGCTCACGAAAATTGGAATTTATTGAGGTTACTTCCATTCATTATTGGAGACTTGATACCAGAGGCTGAGCCAGCCTGGCTTGTCCTCCTTGATTTGAGAGAGATAGTTGAACTTTCGGTTGCATATTTGAACTGCAAAATTGCAGACCACAGACTCAGGTTCCTAGAGCTCTTCCCTGAGCGTCTCCTGCCAAAACACCACTATATTGAACATTACCCTCAAATGATTCAGTGTTTTGGTCCTTTAGTGGGGCAATGGACCATGAGGTTTGAAGCTAAAAACATAGCTTCTTCAAACAAGTTGCTCGTCAGACGAACTGTTTCAAAAACATTGCACTCACACTAGCAGCCAAACATCAGCAAATGATTGCTTATCATCTCCATTCTCCTAGTCTTAAGAAGTCCACATTGGGAGTTGCAAAAGTCTCCACACTTCCTGTGGATGTTCTAAACAAGGAGGTAGGGGCAAGTCTAAAGCAGAAATACCCAAACATCAGTGAGGTTCATCTTGCTAAAAATGTGACAAGCAGAGGCATCAATTACAGAGTTGGCATGCTAATAGCACATGGGTCAGCTGGTGGACTGCCAGAGTTTGCGGAAATCATTCAAATGTGCATTGTCAACAACAGTTTGAGTTTTGTGGTGCAAGTTTTGTGTGCATGGTATTGAGAACACTTTAGAGCGTTTGAGTTGACTTTATCTCCTGATAAAGAGGTTGCCTTGGTCAGTCTTGAACAGCTGACGGATGCTTATCCACTGTCTGACTACGCAGTAGGAGCACATCGAATGGTTGCCTTGAAAAGGCACATCCTCATATAAGGTTGGTTTACGATATTCAGATGAACCTGCAGCGATGGTGTAGTGCTCTTTACTAACTGCTGCAACCCCCCCCCCCCCCCTCTTTTGCTGTCTAGAACGAGAGAAAGATGTCATGTCCAGTCAACCTAAGGATCATTTTCGAAGGGGATGACGACTCCAGGAAACTAACCCTTACCTCAGGAATTCCAACATCTGTGGATGAACTTCTTCTTGAGATAAAGACTGCATTTGGACTGAAAGAGCAGTTCAGGGTCCAGTATAAAGACGTGGACTTTGGAAACGAGTACATGAATCTGATGTCGACCAGCGAAATTCAAGACAAAAGTACATTGAAACTGATATTCTTATCATGTGTCGACACTATCTCTAGCATTCCAGGGACATCTAGGTCTGTGACCCCAGTTAGTAGTGCCAACAGCCCCCATGACATTGAATCTCACCTCCAAGACCAAGACTGCTCATTAAATAGTAGCAGTGACACAATCGTTTTACACATTCTTCCTCCAGAGTCACTCGAGCCCTCTCCTCCAGGGGAATTTGCATCTTTTCTTGCAGAGGTACACATGTCCCCTCCTCCCATGTCCTCTTCTCCAGTTGAACGCATGTCCTCTCCAGAGTCAAGGACCTATTCTTGGCCTGAAGTCTTTAATGTACCTCAGTTTTCGTATTCTGCTGAAATTCAGCTACAACAAGCAAATACAGAGTTCAGCACAAGTGGTACTCTTCTTATCCCTCCGCCAAAGCTAAGATCGGATATTCTTCAAGGAATGGCTGAAGAGATTGTAAGATACACGGCATATGCCAGTGATCGTCAGCTTGAGGAAGCTGCTGCTGCCTTGGTAAAAGCCCACCCGTACTTGAGTGAGAGAGGAACGCGCACCGGCCATGAGGGATGGAAGCACTATTTAAAGATCAAGATGGCTAATTTTCGCACAAAACTTGGCCGTCTTGGACACCCTGAAGTCAGTGTTAACTCGCTCAAGAATAAGCGCAAAGGTCAGGGGAAAACAGCTGCAAACATAAAAAAAACCTAGAAAAGCAGAGGTCAACTTCCTTCCTAGCCTCCCAAAAGGAGCAACCACTGCAAGCCTGGAGGAAGAAAGAGTTGCCCTCTTGACCGAGGTGAAAAAGAAGAAGAATGAGGCTGTGATCAAGGACAAAATGCATCAGACCTTCTCCTACAGGCGACAGGAAGTGGTTCAGGACATGCCAATGGTAGCTGAATTCCAAAACAGATGGCCTGCCCTGTTTACAATGAGCGAAGTAAGGGTAATATTATAGAACAATTCAAAAGTTTTAGTTTTTCAGTTCTCAATTCAACATCTGATGAAAAGTTTACATTCTTAGTTGTGATGAGGTGTGCCCTCTTCCCCCACAACCACTTTCCCACAGCGCTTTGAGCATCTTATTGATGGAAAGGTTTTTTAATGCAATATATATTATAATAACTCCAATGCTGCCTTTGCCTTTGTTACTTTTCTCAGGTTAATGCAGAATTCATGCGGATCACAACTATGCCTCTGCAAACCAAGTTCATGGCACAACTTGACAGATACTCAGCTGACCTAACCAAGCTCTTCAGCAAGAGAGGCGGGGCTGCTGGGAAGAAGATTAGACACATCATGGAGAGGACGGCTCAGGTATATGAACTTTGCCATTTAGTTGTTGACACTGTAAGAGAATAGAATAGAATATATTTATTTGTCATTGCACAAGTACAACGGAATTGAGGTAGCAGCTCTCAGACACAAAAACAATAAAAATATAGATTGAACATATATATATACATATTTACACTATAAAAACACAAGACATATAACACAACAGAGAGACAAATACAGGTCAGTTTTGTGCATTGTTAAGTGCTATGATGGCTCTGGGATAGAAGCTGTTTCTCAGCCTGTCTGTTTTTGCTATGATGGTCCTAAAGCGTCTCCCTGAGGGCAACAGTTCAAATAGGTGGTAACCAGGGTGTGTTGAGTCTCTGAGGATACTGTGAGCTTTTCTGAGGCAGCGTGTTTTATAAATGTCCTCAAGAGGTGGAAGAGAGCAGCCAATTACTTTTTGCGCTGTGTTAATGACCCTCTGGAGTACCTTTCTTTCTGCTGCCGTGCAGCTGGCAAACCACAGCGAGATGCCATAGCTTAACACTGACTCCACAGAGCAGCGGTAAAAGGACACTAACAGTTTCTTTTTTAATTTGTTCTTCCTGAGTAACCTCAGGAAATACAGCCTCTGTTGTGCCTTTTTCAGCAGTGCAGTGGTGTTTCTGGTCCAGGAAAGGTCCTCCTTGATGTGAGTGCCCCGGAAGCTGAAGTCTGATACCCTCTCCACTCTCTCCCCATTGATGGCAATAGGCTGCATGTCCGATTTTTTCCTCCTATAGTCGACTATCAGCTCTTTTGTCTTGGAGGTGTTGAGGACAAGATTGTTCAAGGTGCACCATGTCGACAGCCTTTGCACCTCCAACCTGTATGCAGTCTCATCTCCTCCTGAGATGAGCCCCACCACGGTTGTATCATTTGCAAACTTAATGATGGCATTGCTCGGGTGGGTGGGGGTGCAGTCATGGGTATAGATGGTGTAGAGTAGGGGGCTCAACACGCAGCCCTGCGGGGAGCCGATGCTGATGCTGAGAGCTGAGGAGAGATGGGATCCTACTCTAACCCTCTGGGAGCGGTCTGTCAGGAAATTTCTGATCCAGTAGCAGATTTGCTGTGAGAGCCCTAAGTCCATCAGTTTGGTGACCAGTCTGCTTGGTATGACCGTGTTGAAAGCAGAGCTGAAGTCTATGAAGAGCAGCCTGGCGTAATTCCCTCTCTGTTCCACGTGTGTAAGTGTGGTGTGGAGAGCCGTGGCAATAGCATCTTCTGTAGCCCTGTTTGCTCTGTATGCAAACTGGTGGGAGTCAAAAGTGGGTGGCAGGCTTGTTGTGATGTGACTCCGGACATTTTATTTGTGATGGATCTGATGGACAAGTTGTGTACATGTCGCCATGGCAACCAACTAAGCGATTTGACTAAAACTAAACTACAACGAAACAGTTTACAAACAATGGCATCTTATAATCGGGAGAACCCCGAGCCGCTATTACACTTAAAACTTAACTAAAACTAAACTAAAACTACAAATAAACAATTACTAAAAACAAAATCCTAGTCTGGAGAGCCCCCAGCCGCTGCGTGTTTACGCGCCGCCAACGTCACGAGACCTCACTAAGAGCCTGGCTGAGCAATGACATGTCCAAACATGGAACACGGAAGGCAAAGTCAGGGTTAAAATGCCGAGATATGTTTATTGCACGAAGACAGGTAGGCCTCTAAATAATAATAATCAGTCACTTAAAGGTAACCAACGGAGCATGAATCAAAAAAACTAGTTTTTTTTGTTTCTTTTCCAAATTCCTTGATTATATGGTTCCTTGTTGTCTAATAAATATGTTGAATCGCTCTAATGTATGTCCTACCTTCTAATTTCTTCGCAAAATGATATTTAACTAATGTTTTTGTAAACAGCGATGTTTACTTCAAAAGTAGAGTTGGATACCTTCTAAGTCAAGCTCAGTCCAGTGTGTGGTTACCCTCTCCAGGAAACAACAGCACTCCAGCTTAGTCCTGATTCAGTTCTTCTGCACAAAAGACAAGTCAGCCTTAATAGTGAGTTGAGAGAGAAATTCCCCAGCATGATGGTCGGCAAATCATAACAGGTTAAGCCTGATATCCGCTGTCCCCTTCCGCAACTCCATGTGCCTCCCAGGTCCTTCTCTTCTTGCTGGCTGCCCTGGCTCCTGGTCTGGCTTTGCTCAGGTCTGGCCTGGCCTGGCTCCCGCCTTGTTTTTTATGGGATAGTAATCATAAATGTTCTCTGTTAAATTGCAGTGTGATGACATAAACTCCAGACGAGAACGTGTCCTAAGAAGCCTCTGTGTCTACCTCAATGAGGATGATGAAACTCTCATCAAGGAATACATGGTAAGTAGATGTTATTTCACTCTGGTCTTTGACTACTTGTTTGAATCTTTTTAGTATTTAAGCGGCACTCGGGTCAATTTGTGGTTTCTTGCCCATAGAACCGCAACGTGGAAGAAGCGGACAGGGAGTCGGCCACCATGGGACTTCATATCGTCCGGAAAGAGGGTGCGGATGCAGGGGAAGAGCCTGAGCATGTCGGAGTGGTGATCGAGGGTGTGGAGCTGCTGAGCAACCTGGGAAGCGTTTCTTTTGGATTTTCCATGCTTTTTGGACTGATTTACTGTCTTAACATGAGCTACCCACAAGGGCTCAAATTCACATTTGAGTTCCTCCAGAAGGTGCTGATGAACTTGGATGGCAACAATCTTTCTCCTAAGGTTCAAGCACTTAAAATGAAGATGCTCCAGTGAACTCACTTATAGGTCTGAAGGCCTCATGTTTTGTTTTACATTGTATTTTAGATCTTAAAGAGCAATCAGGATTGTCTTTTTCTCTCTCTCCACTTAAGGAGCCAAAACAAATTTTAATTTGTATTGATATTTGCTCATTAACAATATTATTTGTGTTTAAAAGGTGGTATATTAAGACTAATCTTGTTCATGGGTCAAGATCATTCCCTTTCACTGACACCTGGTGCTAATGTTCGTTGGTCAATATTATTCCCTCTCACTGAGGCCTGCCATTTATTCCAGAAGCTTCCAAATTGTGTTAATTTAAGTGGTATGGCGAGGCAAAAAAAAACTCTGAAGAGTTGTGATGTTAATAAATATTTGACTTCAATTTGACATGTGTGGCTTTTTCAAAATATTAGGTTCATGTAATCTAACCAAATACATTGGTACACCTGAGTAAGTCCAATTTAATTGATTTAATGTTGAGTTATCTAATTGATTCATGTTGAATGAACATGATTAAGAAACATGGATTGAAAATATTAGGTTAATGTAATCTAACCAAATACATTGGGTTCATGCATAATACCTGAGTAAGTCCAATTTAAATGATTTAATGTTGAGTTATGTAATTTATTCATGTTCAATGAACATGATTAAGAAACATGGATTGAAATTTCATTTTTTACATTGGAGTTATGTGATCAAAATAGATGGAAAATTGTCATGTAATTGAAATGCATCCATTTTAACTTTTGGGCTTAAATATTTTTTGGAGTGTAGCCTAACCTAAGTCTTGGTATTTGTGATTGATCAGGAAGAAGCTGCAGTTCCAACCAGTTCTGTAACCAGGCCTGACATTGCCAGATCTGCAGCAGCTTTTGCACTAAGTGTTCGGGAACAATGCCACTTATCACAGGTAAGCATTTCCAGATGTCAGAACAATAGTTAATTGGATAAAATGGTCATGGTCATCCCTTGTAATGACTTTAACTTAAAACTTTTCACAGAGGACCGTCAACAACATTGTTGCGGGGGTGCAGCAATACCAAGCCACTCTCCTGGATACATTGAGGAACAGAGTGAGAAAAGTGTTTGAAGAACACCCAGGGACATCTACTCAACTTCAAGAGGATGCACTGGCTACCTTTGATACTTTCGTAGACCCCTTCTCCACTACTGCGTACAGACAGAATAGAACTATTTCAGAACTTTTCAGTCCAGTCAGTCCAGAGGAAGTCACAGTCTCTCGGAAAATTTGTTGGGTCAAGCAAGGCAATTCAAAAGTTATGGCCATAAGAAACAAATGCTTTTACTATGTGCCGCTAATTGAAAGCTTAAACCAGCTTTTCTCAAATTCGAGAATCTTCACTATGTTGAATAGTGTACCACAGAAAAGCACAGAGGGATTCTTATATGACTTTACTGATGGGCAAATTTTCACAACTCATCCATTGTATTCTGTAAGGCCTAATGCATTACAAATCATTCTGTATACAGATGACATCCAAATATGCAACCCCTTAGGTTCTTATGCCCATCCAAATAAATTGTTAATGGTTTATTACACCTTAGGTAACAGTGATCCAAAATTTAGGTCTAAGTTAGCAGCAATACGACTCCTAGCTATTGCAAAAGCTGAGGATGTTTCACAGTGGGGTGTCGATGTTGTTTTACAAAGAATTCTGAAAGATGTGGATTTGCTCTATAATGGTGTTAAAATTGAAACATCAAATGGTGACATGGACTTGCATGGTGCTGTGATAGCTGTGTGTGGAGACACCCTTGCCCAACATGAGCTTGCGGGGTTCAAAGAAGGTGTTGGCTTTGCCTATAGCAAGTGCAGACACTGTGAATGCACTTTTGAGGATATGCAAACATGTTTTGACGAAAATGAGTTTGTCCGAAGAACTTTGGAGAATCATTGTAGGCAGTGCCTTGAAATAGACAAAGCTAGCACAGATAATTTGAAGGCCTCCCTCAGAACCACTTATGGAATTAACAGAAGAAGCAGACTAGTGGATTTTCCTGCATTTGACCTAATCAATCAAACTCCTCAGGACATAATGCATGTCATTTTCGAGGGTGTAGCTCCAATGGAAATTAAGCTTGTGTTAAAAAAACGTATTCTGTCAGGAGAATTAGAATTAGATGCCTTCAATTCAGCCCGTCAGAGTTTTCCTTACTCACCCCTTGATATACGTGATAAGCCTTGCCCTATTAGTGTCAGCACTTTGGCAGCTAATGATAACAAATTGAAACAGTCTTGTGGGCAAATGTTTATACTTTTGAAAATACTACCTGATAGGTGAAAATTCACCCTAGTTACCTCAGGACTCCGGAGCGGCATATAAGTATATTTATTAGACAAACAACAATTGCAATCGGGCTCACCCCCAGCACAAGGCTGAAAGTGAAGCCATGATAAACCCAGAGTCAGTGTGATGCAGGGGGCTTGTTTGTGAGCACCACTGCCGTGGGGAAAAAACTGTTCAGGTGGCGCGAGGTTTTGGTCTTTATAGCCCGGAACCTTCTGCCAGATGGGAGTCTTTGGAATAGGTGGTGACCGGGATGGGAAGGATCAGCAATGATCTTGCATGCTCTCTTGCTGGTCCTGGAGTGAAACAGGTCTAGGAGAGACGGCAGGTCGCAGCCGATGACCTTCTCGGCTGACCGAATGATCCGCTGCAGTCTGCCTTTGTCCTTTGCAGTAGAGGCAGCGAACCAGATGGTAATAGATGAGGTGAGGATTGACTCAATGATGGCTGTGTAGAACTCGACCATCACTTTCTGCGGCATGTTGAATTTTTTTAGCTGCCGAAGGAAGAACATCCTTTGCTGGGCCTTCTTGATTGTGGAGGTGATGTTCTCCGCCCACCTTAGGTCCTGTGCCATAATTGTTCCCAGGAATCTGAAAGACTTTACAGTGTTAACTGGGGAGTCACACATGATGAGGGGGATGGTTGGGGCTGGGCTCCTCCTGAAGTCTGCTACCATCTCTACTGTTTTACAGGCGTTCAGCTCCAGGTGATTCTGGCTGTACCAGAAAGCCAGGCTGTCAACTTCTTTTCTGTTGGCTGCCTCGTCCCCATTGGAGAATAGTCCAATGAGGGTTGTGTCATCCGCAAATGTAAGGAGTTTGACAGAGGGGTGGCTGGAGGTGCAGTTGTTGGTGTAGAGGGAGAAGAGTAAAGGAGAGAACACACAGCCTTGTGGGGCTCCAGTGCTGATGGTCCGGGGCTCCGAGACAAGCTTGCCCAGCCTCACACGCTGCTTCCTGTCTGACAGGAAGTCAGTGATTCACCTGCAGGTGGGCTCAGGCACGCTCAGCTGTGTTAGCTTGTCTTGGAGGAGAGCTGGGGCGATGGTGTTGAATGCGGAGCTGAAATCCACAAACAGGATCCTGGCGTAGGTGTCGGGGGAATCAAGGTGCTGGAGGATGAAGTGGAGTCCCATGTTAATTGCGTCATCTACAGACCTGTTGGCTCTGTAGGCAAACTGCAGTGGGTCGAGGAGGTGGTTGGTGATGGCCTTGAGGTGGGTCAGCATGAGGCGCTCAAAGGTCTTCATTACCACAGAGGTCAGGGCGACTGGTCTATAGTCATTAAGGCCTGTGATCCTCTGCTTTTTGTGAACGGGGATGATGGTGGAGGTTTTAAAGCAGGCAGGGACCACGCATTCAGCCAGTGAGGTGTTAAAGATGTCCGTGAACACTGGAGACAGCTGGTCCGCACAGTACCTTAGTGTGGAGGGAGAGACAGCATCTGGTCCAGCTGCTTTGCGGGGGTTCTGTCTTTTTAAGAGCTTATTGACATCCCTCTCCTGAATGGAGAGAGGTGTGATGGGGGGGGAGAGGGCTGTCTGGGATAATTCTGTGGGAGAGGGTGGAGTCTTTGTCCAGGCTGGGAAGAGTAGATGTGATAGCTGTGGTGGGGACAGGGTTAGGACTGGTCCATTGTCTGTCGAATCTACAGTAGAAGTCATTCAGATCATTTGCCAGTCTAAGGTCTTCCATAGAGTGGGGGGATTTGGTTTTGCAGCCTGTGATCACCTGAAGGCCTTTCCAGACTGACGAGGAGTCATTGGCTGCAAATTGATGTTCCAACTTCTTAGAGTACTGTCGTTTGGCCTCCTTAATCTCCTTGCCAAAAGAGTATTTCGCCAGTCTGAACCTATCCTTGTCCCCACTCTTGAAAGCCTCCTCCTTCTCCAAACGAAGCTGTTTGAGTCTTGCAGTGAACCAAGGCTTGTCGTTGTTGTAGATAACCCTGGTGCGTGTTGGAATACAGCTGTCCTCGCAGAAGCTAATGTATGACGTCACAGCCTCTGTGTATTCGTCCAGACTGCTGAAAGAAGTTCTAAAAATGTCCCAGTTTGTGTCATCCAGGCAGCCACGCAGCTCCTCCACAGCTTCTCTGTTGTTCCAGTTTTTTGTTCTCCGCACAGCAGGTTTAGAAATTTTAAGTTTTTGTCTGTAAGCCGGGATCAGGTGAATAAGAGCGTGGTCGGATAGCCCCAGAGCAGCGTGTAAAACTGCATGATAAGCCCTGCTGACGGTGCTGTAGCAGTGGTCCAAAGTATTCTCCTCCCTGGTCGGGCATTTGACTAACTGTTTGTATTTCGGGAGTTCGTGAGTGAGGTTGCCCTTATTAAAATCTCCAATGACAATAACAGGAGAATATGTATTATCTCTCCTACTCTCCACTCCTAATATCTGATCAGCGAGTTGACGTTGAGCCTCTCGCACGTCAGCTTGCGGTGGGATGTAAACTCCAGCTAGAATAAAAGAAGTGAATTCACGGGGAGAGTAGAACGGTCTGCAGGTGATGAAAAATGATTCTAAGTCGGGAGAACAGGATTGTAATATCACTTTCACGTCATTGCACCAACACTGGTTTATATAGAAACAAATCCCTCCGCCTTTTGATTTGCCTGAAAGAATCGGATCGCGGTCTGCACGTAACAGCTGAAAGCCGGTCAGCTGTGCTGCAGAGTCCGGTGTGGATTCAGTCAGCCAGGATTCCGTAAAACACAAGACAGAAGAAAGAGAAAAGTCCCTGTTAGTCCTGATGAGAAGGCGTAGTTCATCAATTTTGTTGCACAGTGAGCGGACGTTGGAGAGGAGAATACTCGGTAGAGGCGACCGCACACCTCTCTTCCTAAATCGCACCAGGGCTCCTGCGCGTTTTCCTCTCTGTCTCCTTCTCACTGTGTGGCCAAGGCCTTGGATTAGTAGGTCTAGTAAATCCACGGGAGAGGCGAGAAAATTGGGACATAAATCAGATGGTGTTGAGTCCCTGATGTTAAGTATCTCATCTCTCGTAAAAATAATCCGTGACATCGCCATAGCAACACAATAAGAAAAATTTAAAAAAAATGCGAAGATAATTGTGGTAATGTGGAAGATACTTTACCCGTGTTTGGATTGGTGAAGGACATCTTAATTGTAGATTCATCTTTTGTTGCTTTTGAAACGATGCGCTATGAAACATTACATTTTGACAAGGATTTGATGGCATATAAAGTGACACTTCCTGTTCTTGCTCAGGCAACAGAACTAGCGCACAAGCTTATTGATTACACTTCATATTTTTCTGTTACGTTCAAAGAAAGTGTGTTTCTGCCAATAAAATATAATCTTAGTGACATCATTGCAAATAGAAATGGTCCTGGCCCATCATGAGTTCTAACTGAAGTCATTGCACTCATCATTATGTATAAATAACCAGTTGTCACTGAGTAGGCACATTTTGTTTATGGTGATTCTCCCTTTGAGGTTGAGCATGTTTTTTGTTGAATAAAAGTGTCTTTCCTGACCAAATTATGCAGTCACTCTAAGTACAATGTCTTGAATTGTTTTTCTCATTTTTTATCAATCAAACAAATCCCTCCCACCCTTACCACCCACATACTGAAAAATAAATAAATAATAAAAAAGATTAAAAATAAAACAACAATCAAAACAAAACAAAACAAAAAGAAGAAACAAAAATAAATAATAAATAAATAGATAAATAGAGGAGGAAAGGGAAAAGGTGGGGAATAGGCACTCCACAGTTAACTTAAAGCACATGTCTCTGTTATGTAGGTTTGATAAGACAGCCAGGGCCCTATGATCCTATGGGAGAGTGTTTAGCCTATCGAAATATGAAATCAGCGGGTCCCATATTTTGTGGAAAGTTTTAATTGATCCTCTGGTAAAATACTTAATTTTCTCTAATTTCAGGAATAGCATCAGGTCACTGAGCCAAACAGAAACTTTTGGTGGGTTAGGAGATTTCCATTTTAGAACTATTCTTCTACGGGCTAGAAGGGAGGCGAAAGCAAAAGCATTTTTATGATGTGTGGCCATTGTGATCTCGTTAACGAACACTCCAAAGATGGCCATTTCTGCAGAGGGTTTCATTTTGGTACCAAATGCATCATTCAAAGTTTTGCAAACAGATGACCAAAATTCCCTTAACTTAGGACAAGTCCAAAACGTGTGGGCCATATCAGCTGGAGTAGTATTACAGCGCTCACACCTGTCATCAATGTCAGGGTAAATTTTAGATAGTTTGGATTTTGTGTAGTAGATTCTGTGAAAGATTTTGAACTGTATCAGACTGAGACGGGCACAGGAAGACGTTCCATTTACTCTAGTCTGAGCACAGTTCCAGGCTGCATCAGATATTTCCATCCCAAGCTCTTCAGCCCATTTAACTCTAATCTGGTCTAATGATATGTTTTGAAGGGAAGTGATTATGTTTGAGATGTTTGAGATCTGTCCCCTATGCTGCACAGGAGCCCTCAAAACTGTCTCAAGTCCTGAGTCTGCTGGTAAGGCAGGAAAGGTTGGACTATTGGTTTGAACAAAGTGACGGACCTGAAAGTATCTGAATAAATCTGACCGCTGTAGCTGAAACTTTTCAGAAAGAGCTGTGAAGGTGCCAAAAATACCATCTATGTAAAGGTTATAACATGTAGCAAGACCATCTCCGTGCCACTGGGTAAAGGTGTGATCCAGTCTGGCTGCGGGGAAAAGGTGATTATTACAAATAGGGCTGAACACTGAGAGCTCTGTAAGCTTGAATGCCTGTCTGAATTGTGCCCATATTTTAAGAGTGGAAGTTACTACAGGGCTTAAAGTGAACTTTGATGGTGAGAATGGTAATTTTGCCGTAATTAAGGCAGAGAGTGATGGAGACAGGAGTTCGCCTCAATTTTGCACCAATCCAGTTTTGGAGCCTGATACCAGAATATTACTTTTTGTATATTGGATGCCCAGTAGTATTTCTTCATGTTGGGAAGTGCTAGGCCGCCCTGGTCCCTAGGTCTTTCCAAAAATTCTCTGCGGATTCTGTTTTTTTACCAGCCCACAGAAATGAAGAGATTCATTTATCTAATGACTGAAAGAAGGCTTTAGACAGAAAAACTGGGAGACATTGAAACAGGTACAGAAATCTAGGTAAAACGTTCATCTTTATGCAATTAACTCTACCCGCAAGAGATAAATAAAGCACAGACCATCTCTTCAAATCTGATTCCAATTTGTTCATGAGAACTTTGAAATTTTTTCCATAAAGGTCAGAGAAAACACGGGTGACATGTATGCCTAAATACTTAAAGCCAGACTTTGACAGGCGGAAAGGAAGTTCATTGTCTGATATCTGAAGGGCTAGATTATTAATTGGAAAGCATTCGCTTTTGGACAGATTTAACTTATAACCAGAGAAAAGCCCAAACTCATTCAAGATAGTCACAATATTAGGGACACATGACACTGGATCTGAAATATACAACAGCAGGTCATCTGCATACAGAGACACTCTGTGTTCAGTTTCCATCCTATGAATTCCGTTTATGTTATGTGCTGTTCTGAACTTAATTGACAAAGGCTCTATAGCTAAAGCAAATAACAGAGGGCTGAGGGGACATCCTTGTCGTGTACCCCTTGACAGAGGGAAAAGTTGGGAGACTAACTTATTTGTTATTACTGATGCTTTTGGAGAGGTATATAACAGGTGGATCTAAGAAATAAATGTAGGGCCAAACCCAAATTTCTCTAGTACAGCAAATAGGTAACCCCACTCAATTCTGTCAAACGCTTTCTCAGCATCCAGGGAGACCACCACTTCTGGTATCCCCCTAGAAGCAGGAGAGTGCAAAACATTGAGGAGTTTGCGGATATTTGTGAAGGAGTGACGGCCCCTCATGAATCCAGTTTGGTCCATTGAGACTACATTAGTCTTGAGGCAAGAAGTTTAGCCAAAATCTTCACATCTGCATTCAATAAAGAGATAGGCCGATACGACCCACACTCAAGTGGGTCCTTGCCTGGTTTTAAAATAAGTGAAATTGATGCCTCCGTCAAACTCAGTGGTAGATTTTTCTGGCTAAAAGAGTGATTAAACATTTCAAGGGGAATGGGAGCAAGCTGAGTAGAGAATTTTTTGTAGAATTCCATCGGATAGCCATCGGGCCCACAAATTTTACCAGTTTGCATTTGCTTGATGGAATCAACAATTTCCTGCAGCTGTATGGGCTTATCAAGATTGTCTTTAGCATCCCCGTCTATCCTTGGAATATCTAAGTTTTCTAAAAAAATTGTCATGTTTGAGATATCATGTGGAAATGCTGATGTATATAAGTCTGAGTAAAATTTTTGAAACGTATTACTAATTTCCAATGGATCTATGGTCAATAACTGTGAAGTATTACGAATCTGTGGAATCAGACGAGATGCAGATCTGCATTTCAGCTGGTAGGCCAGAAGACGGCCTGCTTTTTCTCCGTGCTCATAATAGTGACCTTTTGACCACAAGTGGTGCTTCTCAGTTCTTTCTGTTGATAATAAATCATATTGAGTTTTCAGTGCAATCCTCTCTTTATGTAATTCTGTAGTTGGGGTGATGGAATACTGCTGATCTATGTTTCTAATTGATGTAATAAGTTGTTGCTCTTTCTGCTTTCTCTCTTTATTGTGTGAAATGGTGTATGATATAATCGCGCCTCTTATGACGACTTTCAGTGTCTCCCATAAGGTGGATGGGGATATTGAGTCTGACTTATTAAATGTCAAAAACTCATCTATTGCCTTAGATATGAGTTTGCAAAACTGATTGTCTGCCAGCAGGGTTGTGTTTAATCTCCAGGCATTACGCTGTGATAAGTTTTGAGAAAATGAAAGATCAAGAGTCACTGGTGCATGATCAGACTCCACAATGGCAGTGTACTCTGTTTTCTTTACGGCAGGAAGAAATGTTTTGTCAATATAAAAATAATTAAGAAGAAAAAGGAAAATGAGAGAAAGTGTGCCCCATACCATTTTTCAGAACCCTCTAAAATCATAAGCATCATACAAAACTTACTAAAATCCCCCTTGACAGTAAATAAACCCCATTCAGTGCAAAATAAAACAGTTGGGTCAGTAATTATTGCCATCCCAACCTCGAACAAAACACACAACTTGCCTATGCCTGCCTCATGAACATAGGCAGACTGCAGGCCCCCTCCTAAGCTAGGCTCGTCCTCTGAACACTGACGAACCGTAGCCCTATAGTGCTTCAGCTTCCAACGGTCCATCTTCACGTTACCCTCCCCACGTTGCTCCCCTTTATGCTAAATAAGTAAACGCCGGCAGTCAACATTCCGACTCAGCGCAAGTGAATTAGCCTATTCAGCAAGTACACTTAAACAACTAGTTACAGTTTTTCTCGATTGCTTTCACACATTTAGCGAATCATGGGTCAACTTAATCTAATGCTCACATCTTCTTTACACAGCAAGAGTCTTCTCTGGCGAATGGGTTAACTATTTCTCATTGCTTTCACACAAATTTCTTTGAGTTTTAACACACTTTTCAAAACAGTTAACACACTTCTCAGAGAAAGACACGAAACCTAATTGAATAACCATGTCAACACATTGCAAACACCTAGTAGCAGCCAACTGAAACTGCTCTCTATATTCTAAATATCGTCAGCACCTGTGTGAACTCTCTGTGCACAACTAATCAAGTAGTTCTCAACCTCTAAAAGAGGTAAAAAGATTGAAGTTGATACCAAGAATGGATCAAGGAGGCCACCACCAACAACCTCAGCAAGGACAAGGACAAGGACAAGGAAGAGGCCGTGGTAGGGTAGAGGGGCCCCTGTCAGGGGACGTGGCATTCGTGTAAGATGCTCTAATGAAATTACAGTAGGGCAACAGTCATTGATCACGTAGTCAATCATGACCTCTCCATGAGAGAGGCTGGCCAAAGGGTTCAGCCATACCTGAGCCGTCATACTGTGGCATCAATTGTTTGTACGTTCGGCAATGACAATGACACTTTGTTGGCCTTTGCAGTCAATTTACTGTACTGTGTTTCACTGTATTTGCACTCTTGGCAACAACCATTTCTATACTTTTGTAAAGTGTGTTGCCACAATACAATGTAGTACTATAGTTTCACTAAAGTTATTTACAACATATACGGTAGAAGTCTGATTACTGTATATTTACAGCCTATTGCACTATCTTTACAGAATCAACACACTGGCCCACACTGGTGGCAGGGGGAGAATGTTCACTGCAGAACAGATTTGACCTTTTTACTGTAAATTGAAACCTGTCATTTTGACTTCTTACAGTATATACATGTAATGTGGAAAAATGACTGCAATAAATATTTTTGTGTCAGAATCTTTGCCATTTTGTACACAGTAGAACAAATGTAAATCAATGGTGTTGACAGGTCCTTGTTTAGAATATCTTTTATAGTATTTAGCAATACAAAAACAGAACTACAATATTTTTCTGTATACAAATTTTCAGATTTCAAATACTTTCTGACAGTATATTCCCTAAGTAAGAGTGCTCAGTACAAAACACAAATTGTAGTATGTTGTCAGTGGTAAAATTGTCAATACTGTGAGGGTGTTGCACAAAAGTTGAAGTGATGGTCTCAGAGGTTGATATTGATAGCTGTAGTTTGAGTTTTGTTATCCATTGTTAAATAAATGAGAAAACATACATTTTCAATTGAGCACAAATTGTAGGTTTTGATGGAAATGTTTGGCTTTGATGGGTGTGTGATAAGTTTTGAGAAGGTGGTGTCATTCTGAAAACATCATAAAGTGTTTTGGTCATTTCAGCTTATGTTAAGGGCTGTGTGTGAGCTGTTTTGAAAATGTAAACAGTGAATGGAAAAATGTGCCAAAGCAATCGAGAAAAACTGTAAGTAACAACATTCGAGCAAAGATTGAACTTGTTTAAGTGATAGAATACCGAGATGACTTTACAACATAATAAATACCCTCTAATTACAACAACACTCCGTAAATTGGCATATGCATAACACACATTATGTAACTTACCGATCTCCATTCTATTTCACCCATATAGTAAGACCAACTTAGCCTAATCACCATCATTTTGGTACCCATGTCCATCTGTCTGTGCGTGAGTGGCAACTCGGCGGTCATAGAATTGTTGCGCTTCTTCGGGTGAAGAAAAGATGAATGTTTGCTTGTCAAATTCAACTCGAAGTCGTGCAGGGTGGAGCAAGTTGAATCGCACATTCTTCTTGTACAAGAGATGTTTGATTTCCTTAAATGTTGCGCGTTTTCTAGCCAATGCTGCTGACAAGTCTGGGTATATCCTCAGCGGAGTGCCTTGGAACTTCACGTCGTTCGCCCGAGCCCACCGCAATGCCTTTTCCTTCTCCTGAAACCGGTGAAAGCAAACCACAAACGGCCGGGGTGGTCGTTCTTCTTTGGGCTTTTGGCCAAGAGAGCGATGTGCTCGTTCCAGTTCAGGTGGTTTGTCGAAAACTCCTGGCATCGCCTCCATTAGCATGTTGGATACAAACTTCACTGTAGGCTGACCTCTCTCGCTGTCCTCCGGAACATTTAAGATCCTAAGATTAGCCCGTTTAGAGCGATTTTCAAGGTCATCCAGTCTGTCAAATAGACTCGCATTTTGTTCCTCCAGTTGGTTTATCTTTTTTTCCGCAACGTTTAATGCAGTGAAATTGTCACCAGCAAGAGCTTCAGTTGCATTAAGCTGAGTCTGGAAGTGTGTTACAGTCTCATTCAAAGTGTTCACAGAGGCTTGGAGAGGGGCAATAGAATCTTGAATTAAGGCAGAAATGTCCTCTTTCAGCGAAGTTCGTTGTTTGCCCAGTTCAGCAACGAGTTCACTCATGGAAACTCCGTTTGGCGTTAATGTTTCCTCACTAGCATGACTAGCCATGGCGGCGACTTTGCTAGCAAGAGTGGTTCTTGGCGTAGCCGTGGACGAAGATCTTTGCTTGCTCATATTTTCGGTATATTCAGACAATATGCTGTATATATCTTCTCAGTAGAAATGTAATGTTTTGTAAATTAAATTTGACGATCAAAATTGGCCTTAGTGGCGTTTTTAAAAGTTATATTGAAAGGTTAAGCAGGGAGCTCTGCTGTTCTGCGACTTATCTCCTCATGGTCCAACCGGAAACCCTCCATGCAGTCACTCTTAAATCAAGCAAGTGTGTGTCATTTAATCTTGAAATGAATTGAGTTTTATGGAGAAAATGTAAGGTGAATTGATGTTTGAGATATTTTATCTTATTTTAAAAGTAAATTACCTAGATTTAAGATTTCCTGACTTATTAAGGCATAAAAGACATATTGGTGTGAACATTTAAGAATACGTAACCAGAGGTTCCGGTCATGACGTGGACGTGAGAAGTCGCAGAACCCATGTGCTCCGGTGAAATATATCACATATAAAAGTAAACCTGTTTGTTTGATGTTGTAAAAAGTCTTAGTCGAGTAATATAAGTGCAAGATATCAGTAGGATCCAAAATGAAGTCGTAAACCCAGTTCAAGAGGTAAAGAGAAGAAGAGAGATGGCGATTTGGAGTTAGCTCATGGGCTAGCTGAAGCCCCAGAAACCCAAGCTAGGGAGGATGGAATTTTAGCAGCTATTCACGCTCTTCGGAAAGACTTCTCTGCCCAGCTCAAAGAATCACCTCAAACCACGAGATCAAAGAAGCCTTAGACTCCTTCTCCGAAAGACTAAGTGGAGCAGAAACCCGTATAAGTTCCGCTGAGGACCAATTGAACAACCTAGCTAACATTTCTGCAACCACTCAAAGAAAGATGCTAGCACTCACCAGATCAGTGGAGACCATGGAGAACCGCAAGCGCCGCCTGAATTTGAGACTGGTGGGCTTGCCAGAGGGCAGAGAGAAAGGTGACCTGGTGTCCTTCCTCAACATGTGGCTACCCGACCTCCTTGGTCAAGAAAATTTCCCGATCCCACCTTCCATCGACCAAGCATTCAGGCTTCCAGGGGCAGCAACTTCTAAGGCTAGCAAGCCAAACCGAAAACCGTTTCCTCGGGCGATCCTCGTGAAATTCCGCTGGCTGGCCGACAGAGACCGAGTGATGAAGGCTGCTCGCAAGATGAAATTGCTACAGTTCGAAGAGAACAGTTTGATGTTTTTTCCAGACCTTTCCGCGGAGATCCAGCAGCAGAGGAGAATGTTCGATGGCGTGAAGAGCCGACTGCATAATCTGGATATTGAGTTTGGATTACAGTTCCCAGCAAAGATGAGAATCTACCACAAGGATAAACTGCTCACGTTTCTTACTCCATCAGATGTAGAGGCCTTCATCCAAAAGATCGAGACAGAACGGTCTCAGACTGAACGGGACAATTATGTGAGTGAGTCTAGCTAGACTTTGCTAGCATGCCTGGATCCAAAATAATGAACGACTTAGACTAAGCTTTATTGGATAAGAGTATTGTGTATCACATTGGCTGTATTATAGCTGGCCCTCGGTTTGTTTGTAATCATACGTTTGGTTTTATTGTACATAATGTCATGGGTCAATAATCACACATACTTGGGTATACTTTTAGTTTTTTATACGTAATTCTTTCTGCCGGACGTGGGTTCCACCCAAATTTGTTTAATGTTTTGTATCTGCTCCTTAGTTAAGGATCAATGTAAGTTGTCCGGAATTTCAGTGTATTGCAAGAGTGTGAGTGGGGTCTGTGCAATTAGGGAGCGCAGGAATTTAGGAGAGCTCCGTCTCTGTTCTAGAGAGGGGGCGTTTGTTACTATTTTTTCTTTTCTTTCTTTTTCATGTTTTGATGGCACACTGGTCTCCTATAGAGGAGTTGAAATTTTAATGATAATATTACTAAGGCGGGGTTATGAGTAATGCCCCTTTTCTCAATATTACTTCATGGAATGTCAGGGGTAGGGGTGGGCGATATGACCAAAATCTTCTATCACGGTATTTGTAATTTTATATCACGGTTAAGGTATATATCACGGTTTATTATACGTAGGGTGACCAGATTTGGGTTTTTGAAAAAGAGGACACTTCAGCGGTGGCGAAATGTGTCCACAGACATTTATTTATTGACCCTTTAAGAACACTAAGGTGCAGAAACAATACTGCCTCAATAGGCTATTGGCCTAAGCAATAGTGGCCAGTATCCATTGAATCTTTAAATAGTAAAATAAAAGCAAAGTGTATGTAAAAAGAAAAAGGAAAAATCTTTCTGTGGCATTTAATGCAGTGCTTATGTTTCAGTGGTTCTTTAATGTACTTTCAGAAGATAACTCAAGTGTTAAAACTCTCTTTTCAATGTGTGTCCATATGTTAACACAATAATTATGAGATATTTTCTTTATATGGCCACATATTAAAATAAAAAAATTAAGAAGTTGGCCATTACACATAGACATATATACATAGACGCTCCATTGACCAGTGGTGGAGGAAGTACTGAAGTTTAGTACTTAAGTAAAAGTACAAGTACCCAGAAAGATCAAAGTAAAAGTAAAAGTAAAAGTACTACATCAACAATCCTACTTAAGTAAAAGTAAAAAGTACTTACTTTTAAATTTACTTTACAGTTTTTCACAGTTGTTAACACCCAAAAAGCGAAAATTCGGCACAATTTGCACAACCTTCACTTCATGTACCAATCGCTCGACCCAATTTGGCACTACTTCACACTGCCTTATCTGCATTAGACTCTGATTTTCTTTGTTAACACTCTGATGTCAATTACACATCACCTTGTTGTCAAAACACAACACACAATGTTCAGTTGTTGCACACACTTCTCAAGTAAAATATCAAAGCATCAACCTACAACACACAAATAGTCAAATCTCTAAACATTCAGGTCTGTTGAGCAATTTGCAATCAGGACTGCAGCATAAAAGTGCCTTGAGCCTCTGTTTTGTTTGATGAGCAATGGAGAACGTGGCAGATAACGACAACCAGAGAAGGAGAGGGGTAAGAGTGAGAGGAGGAGGAGGAGGAGGAAGAGGAGGAGGAGGAGGAAGAGGACAGAGAGAAGTAAGAGGAGGAGGAAGAGGAGGACAAGAAGGAAGAGGGAGAGGAAGAGGAGGCAGAGGAGGACAGAGAGAAGTAAGAGGAGGAGGAAGAGGAGGACAAGAAGAAGGAGGAGGGAGAGGAAGAGGAGGCAGAGGAGGACAGAGAGAAGTAAGAGGAGAAGGAAGAGGAGGACAAGAAGAAGGAGGAGGGAGAGGAAGAGGAGGCAGAGGAGGAGGAGGAGGACAAGGGGGAGGAGAAGGACAAGGAGAAGAAGGGGAAGGAGGAGGAGAGAGAAGAAGGAGAATGGTGATCTCAAATGAAATCCGGGCAACTGTTGTAGACCATGTTCTCAACCATGGGTTGAGCATGAGGGAGGCTGGCCAGAGGGTCCAACCTAACCTCAGCCGCTTCACAGTTGCTGCCATCATAAGTTGAGCAGGCCGGTTTACAGTATTGTACTGTTGACTCTGTGTGCCAGAATAAACCTTTTTTTGCTGCATATTTGTGTGCTGTTTGACTATGAAAAAAGTAGGCCTACACTGAGACATTTTACAAAAGGAGAAATGGCTCATTCTGTAATACTTACTGTATGAACTATATGTAATACTTACTGCATTGACTTAATGAACTATATGTAATACTTACTGTATTGACTTAATGAACTATATGGAATATTGTTGAACTATATGAACTATATGGAATACATTCTCCAGAGTCATTGTCATTCGTATGGTGTGTTCCATTTCGATGATTGTGTTTTCAATTTTGCCCTTCTGTGTGCTGTAAATGCTTGGTAGTGTGCAGCAAATGCTTAGTTGTGTGTACTCAATGAATGTATGTGTGTGTCTTTTGAAAAAATGGCTGTGTGTACCAAATGAAAACACGAGTTCCATTTTGTGAACAGTTAAGAGATTTGATGGCAAAGAGTCATCTTGCAAAGGGAGTGTCAGGTTTAGCTCTTTGTGTGAGAGGTTTTCAGTTTTCTGTGTTCAGTTTTGAGAAAGCCGTTATTGTTTTGAAAAACGTGTGTTAGCAATTGTGAAAAACTGTAAGTATTAAAAGTAAAAGTACTCACGCAATGGGTTGTCTCTCAATGTCTAGGCTGTGCCATTTTGATAAAGAAATAGCTACTGGTAATAAATGCCTCTACAGATGTCAGTACTAGTAATAATTATAAGCAACAACATTTGTTAATTGGAAAGGTTGGTGTACTTATTGTGCCTACCATCTGTAATACTGTTCACACTATATCTTACAATTCTGCGGATGACAAGTTATCTACCAGGGATTATTTGCAAAGTTAATACCATTAAGCCAAACCAATAAAGACACCATGTGATATCTTTAAATCTTTTATTTAATTGTAAACGTGTAAAAAAGGGAAACATGGAACATGAAAAACAAATGTGACTGTAAAACTGGACAGAACAAGGCACGCTAGCTTGACATAGCTAACCTACCAGCTTTATCTTACCACTACGTTAAATATATAATGAAGGGGGGGCACTGTGGCGCAAGCAGTAGCCCCGACCATATACGGGCTTGAATGCCCACGGGGACACGGGTTCGAATCCGACCTGCTGTCATTTCCCGATCCCACTCCCCACCTCTTCTCTCCATCTCATTTCCTGTCCAAACCTTCACTGTCCTATCTCATTAAAGGCAAAAAGCCCAAAAACAAATCTTTAAAAAAATATATATATATATATATAATGAAGGTCCAATCATGTTTTTTTGATGCTATTGCTGTATGTCAACATGCATTTCGCTAGATAACATTATAATATCATGTCAGTAAACGAATTAAATACATATATCAATATTCAAAAGTCAGGGACATTAACTTAGCATAGCAATCACTCTGCTTACCTCGATATGCTACTTTAAATTTGAGGGCGAATTATTGAAGGCTAGCAACTCCTTTTTTTGAGGGAGACAGGAAACGCATTGAAACCTCCAGGAGTCATTCTTGGGGCCTTTGAACTCGAACATATCTTTTAAATAGGGCCAAGGGTGGCTCATATCAGAGGGCTCAGTTCAGGCCGACTCTGGATCCATGTTGAATAGGCAGTAGTCAGGCTGAATGTTCAACTATAACAGGCAAAGCTACCGCTAGTGCTGCTGCCAAACGCGCACTCTGATATCATTGGAGTTGATAGAGCTGATTGGTTTAAACTTCCAAAACAGCAATGCAATCCATAGTTTTGTGTAGGCAACATTTTGGCGAAACTATGTTCATAAAATGTAACGAGTAACAGCACATATTGTAGAAATGTAGCGGAGTAAAAGTATAGATAATAGCTAAAAAATGTAATGGAGTAAAAGTAAAAAGTATGCACTATTATTTTTACTTAAGTAAAGTACAGATAAGTAAAAATTTACTTAAGTAAAGTAGCGAAGTAAAAATACTTTGTTACATTCCACCACTGCCATTGACCGCCTCAGCCTGTTGCTGCGACGTGCTAACGTGATGACGAGGTGATGACTGGTCTGTAAACAGACGCAAGTAAATGATGGAGCTGCAGTTTTTCTGGATAAAAAGCACTATAGATAGCGTTTATATTTCTCAACCGATTTCACTGAGTCGTTTTTATATTCAAGGGTTTATGATCTACGTGGAGTAGCAAAAAAAGTTTTGTCTCCATATTACTTAGAATCTCGTTGGTTTGGCCGTAATCGCCGTTGACATACATACATGTATATGATAATCGCTGCTAGACGCTCACTGTTCTTGTGCTCTCACAGCTCATTCACTTTGAAATACTGAAAAATAAATGCCTACACTAGACACTTTTCAGTCCATATTTTTCAGTATATTGAATCTTGCCCAACAGTCGAGGATTACTCAACAAGTAGGCATGACAGTCCTTGCAGGTTATGTGCTTCAAAATTGTACTGGGTATCGTATTATACGGCTCTTCAGAATGTTCAAAAAAGTTCCGTTGATTTGAATGGGCCACCCCAACGTTCGCAGGTCTGTAATTTCTTTATTTTCACTGCTGCGAAAATGTAATGACCGCTGACCATCTTTCATATCATTCCGCAAGTAGTCCGGTCATTTAACGTTACGGGAAGTAATGGGTTGCTACGCAACACCTGAAACTTTAGAGTTCTATTTTATTTCTCAGCAGAAATCACAAAACGGCTTCAAAATCGTTAAAGAGGTATTTTGTTTTGGCGAGTTACTGTATAATAAGAGGGATGAAGTATAGTTCGGAGGTCATTATCTAAAAATAAATCGATTGGATTTCAAAATAAGAGTATACCGCGGTTGAAACGGTATGGCCAAATCTCTCCCGGTAGAAACATTTCTACCGTTGCACGGTATATACCGTCATACCGCCCAGCCCTAGTCAGGGGTATGAGAAAATTAGTTAAAATTAAACAAATACTGTCCAGACTTAAACACCTCCAAGCAAAAGTCATATTTCTCCAAGAAACTAATGTATTGCCAGATGAGATTGTGCGCATAAGGAAGAGATGGCCTGGGCAAATTCTAGCTTCTTGCTGCTCTTCACAGGCAAGAGGAGTAGCAATCCTTATCCATAAATCAGTCCCCTTTAGGATTCACAAACTTCTTCAGGATCCTGCGGGTAGATTTGTGGTGGTTGGGGGAACTCTTTTGAATCAAGAAATTATTCTTGTAAATGTTTATGGGCCCAACAATGACGATGCCACATTCTTTAGGAACCTCTTGATGACCATTTCCTCTTTTCGAGGTGAAATAATTATGGGTGGAGATTTTAATTGTGCTCCTAACCCCCTTCTAGACCGTTCATCGAGAAATGACTCCTCCCACACAAATACCCGAAGGGTGATAGGCCACTTCATGTCAGAGCTGCATCTTTGTGATATCTGGAGAATTAGAAATCCCACCACACTAGAATATTCATGCCACTCAAACACACACCAAACACAATCCCGCATAGATTCTTTTTTAATCTCTGTGACTCTTGCGGCCAATGTACAGGACTGTGGACACAAAGGAATAGTTATTTCAGATCATGCCCTATTGTTTTTGCATTACCGCCTCACTTCAGATGCCAGGGGCCAAACAGTGTGGAGGCTTAGCCCGAGATGGCTACATGATCAGAATTTTCTATACTTTGTGAAAACGAATATTGAGTTTTTCTTTGCTACAAATACAGATGAAACCTCAGCATCTATTAGATGGGAAGCCTTTAAAGCCTGTAAGCTGTGTAATGATTTCTTATACTAGTAGCAATACAAATAAGACCCATCTCCTTATGACTGAACTTGAGCAAGATATTAAAGACCTAGAAAGGGAGCTCTCAGTGAATAATACACCGGAGAATCTACAGAGGCTCTCAGAATTAAGGGCTAAATATAATAATGTCACAGGCCTTAAACAGTATCACTCGGTTAAAGCAGACGTATTATGATCAGGGAGAATCAGCGGGTAAATTACTAGCTTGAAGGATTAAAACACTGCAAAATGAAAGGGCTATCACTGAGATTGAAACTGAAAGTGGGACAACAACTAATCCAGCAGAAATTAACAGAGCTTTTCAAAAATATTATATGAACCTTTATACGTCAGAGTCCCCGGATACTAATGACCTACACCCCTTTTTGGATCAGCTTTCCATTCCAACTTTAGAGGAAAGGGTTAAAGAGGAGCTAGACTCTCCCATTACAAAGGAGGAACTGTTTGAAGCGCTGTCCCATATGAACGGAGGGAAAGCTTCCGGTCCTTCTGGTCTACCCATTGACATCTACAAATGCTTTAAGGAGATGCTTGTGCCACCCCTCTTTGATATGTTAGTCGAATCAATTGAAGCCGAACATTTACCACCTTCCTTATCAAAGGCCTTAATAACACTGATTCTAAAGCCAGATAAACCCCACATAAAATGTGGGTCATATCGTCCTATTTCACTAATAAACTCAGATGCTAAGATTATAGCAAAGGTGTTTGCGAGACGTCTTGAAAACCATCTTCCTTCTCTGATCACCTCTGACCAAAATGGTTTCATAAAGGGTCGTCAAGGTTTCCATAATATTCGAAGACTACTAAATATTATAGATGTGAGGAAGGAAAGCCCAGACACAGCAATAGTCTCCCTGGACGCTGAAAAAGCGTTTGACAGGGTGGAACACAATTATCTTTTTGAAGTGCTTCAGCGGTTTGGGTTTGGGGAATACATCTGTAAGTGTGTGAAAATGTTATATCACTCCCCAAGCGCGTCAGTCATGACAAATTTCTTGACCTCCCAACCCTTCAAACTCCAACGAGGGACCAGACAGGGGTGCCCCCTTTCGCCCCTTCTGTTTGCATTAGCAATCGAGCCACTTGCAATCGCAATTAGACGAAACAGCAGTATAACAGGTATCACAATAGGGAATGTGGAGAATAAAATAGGATTATTCGCAGATGACATAGTTTTGTTCCTGACCCAGCTAAAGTGCTCTATTCCAAATCTCCTTAGATTAATAAATACTTTTGGATCAATTTCAGGATATAAACTGAATGAATCCAAGTAAAACATCCTCTTTCTTAAACAATCAGAGAGAAGTTGTCCTCCAATACAAACCACATACTTCTAGTTTTACTTATTTGGGGATCAAAATACTCATTCAACAGAAGACCTTGTATCCACTAACTATAGCCCAGTGATATCAGGAGTGACTAACCTTATTAACAGATGGACAACAATGCCAATTTCAATGATTGGCAGGATTAATATCCTCAAAATGAATGTCCTACCTAAATTTCTTTACTTATTCCAATGCATACCACTTCCACCTCCAACAAACTTCTTCTCAAATCTGACTAAAGTCTTCAGAAATTTCATATGGAGTAACAGACGAGCAAGATTACGCCTCTCTCTGCTATATCTGCCATATGACAGGGGAGGGTTGAAACTCCCCAACCTCAAATGGTACTACTGGGCATGCCAGTTTTGGACAACCTCCTTCTGGTTCAGACCCAGTCCATCCCTCTCATGGGTGGAAATGGAAAGAGAAACTTCAGCCAATATACCTCTTCATATGTATTATCTATACTCAGATAAACCGGATAAACTAAAGAAATTCACAGGTAACCCATTTGTTTCCAACTCAATTCGTGTTTGGCATGACGTTCATAGCTACCTAAAGGTTCCCCTTAAGCTATCACAGTTCACACCCATTTGGGGAAACAACAATTTTCATCCAGGGGCAAAAGACAAGGGATTTAAACTATGGGCAGACAAAGGTATTGGCCAAATAGCAGATCTCTTTCAGGAGGATGTTCTCATGCAATTTGAAGATATCAGAAAACAATTTGACATACCCGCTAAACATTTCTTCAAATACCTACAAGTCAGAGACTTCATCTATAAGACTAAAAAAAAGCTCTCAATACCTGACCTCTCAGCAGTAGAAAAAATTGTAAAAAGCCCTCACCAGAGAAGACTTATTTCCATCTTTTATAAGATTTTGTCATCTGTGTCACCAGAGACATCAGAGGACAAGAGACTTGCTTGGTGGGCAGACTTAGGGGAGGAGATAACTGGGTCTGAATGGCAAAATATTTGTACCCTATCACAAACACAATCATCTAATTCAGGTTTCAGACTGTTGCAGTATAAATGGTCCATGAGGCTGTATATCACTCCTGAGCTTTTGAATCATTTCAATGAGAATATTCCTGATGTATGTATTAAATGTGAAACGCATAAAGGGACGCTTTTCCATTGTTTATGGTCCTGTTCAAAAGTACTAGAATTTTGGAGGGAGGTTGTTGAGACACTCTCAAATACATCAGGGGCAACTCTTCCTATGTGCCCAAGAATGTGCGTTTTGGGACTCATACCAAAGGACATTAATCTCAACAGAGCTAACAGAAAGATGGTTACCCTAAGCCTACTACAAGCCAGACGGACTATTGCAAAATGTTGGAAATCTATACAGAGGCCGACTACCAAAGGCTGGCTAGAGGACATTGTACAAGTTATAGCCATGGAAAAAATAACATATTCACTGAAAGGAAAATATGCACAGTTTGAAGAAATGTGGACTTCCTTCTTGGACTTTGTAAAGGGCCCTCAATCTCTTACATGTCTGTAATGTAATGTCTGTATTTCTTCCATACAGACATTACCCCTGTACAATCGATGGGCAACCCACTGTCTAAATACCCCTTGCCAATGTACCAATGAACGTGCCATCTGGTTTTGAGTGTGTCATTTTATATAATTTATTTTATTTGTATCATTATTATTATTATTATTTTTTATTTTTTTTATTTTTTTGTCAAATAGCTTGTTTCTTATGTTTACTGTATTTGTGAAAGGAAGGGGAAAAAAAAAGAAAAACCAATAAACACATTTGAAAAAAAAAAAAAAAGAATACGTAACCAACCTAGAACTGATAACTAGCAAATTAATCTAAAAAAACAAGATACATTTCCAGATCTAAGATTTTTAATCTTGGCAAGAATAGAAGAATTTGCAGATGTTTCATGTTTAGATACAGTAGTATATGATGATAAGATGTTTCATGTTTAGATACATGATGATAAGATGTTTCATGTTTAGATACATGATGATGAGATGTTTAATGTTTAGATACATGTAGTATACGATGATAAGATGTTTCTTGTTTAGATACATGATGATAAGATGTTTAATGTTTAGATACATGTAGTATATGATGATAAGATGTTTCATGTTTAGATACATGATGATAAGATGTTTAATGTTTAGATACATGTAGTATATGATGATGAGATGTTTCATGTTTAGATACATTTAGTATATAATGATAAGATGTTTCATGTTTAGATACATGTAGTATATGATAAGATGTTTCATGTTTAGATACATGATGATACGATGTTTCATGTTTAGATACATTTAGTATATAATGATAAGATGTTTCATGTTTAGATACATGTAGTATATGATGATAAGATGTTTCATGTTTAGATAGATACATGATGATAAGATGTTTAATGTTTAGATACATGTAGTATACGATGATAAGATGTTTCATGTTTAGATACATGATGATAAGATGTTTAATGTTTAGATACATGATGATAAGATGTTTAATATTTAGATACATGATGATAAGATGTTTAATGTTTAGATACATGTAGTATATAATGATATGTTTACATGTTTAGATACATGTAGTATATGATAAGATGTTTCATGTTTAGATACATGTAGTATATGATGATAAGATGTTTCATGTTTAGATACATGTAGTATATGATGATAAGATGTTTCATGTTTAGATACATGTAGTATATGATAAGATGTTTACATGTTTAGATACATGTAGTATATGATGATAAGATGTTTACATACATGTAGTATATGATAAGATGTTTACATGTTTAGATACATGTAGTATATAATGATAAGATGTTTACATGTTTAGATACATGTAGTATATGATAAGATGTTTCATGTTTAGATACATGTAGTATATGATGATAAGATGTTTCATGTTTAGATACATGTAGTATATGATAAGATGTTTACATGTTTAGATACATGTAGTATATGATGATAAGATGTTTACATGTTTAGATACATGTAGTATATGATAAGATACTTATCATACATGTAGTAGATACATGTATGATAATGATTTACTAAGTAGTATGTACTTAGATACATGTAGTATATAATGATGAGATGTTTCATGTTTAGATTCATGTAGTATATGATAAGATGTTTCATGTTTAGATACATGTAGTATATGATGATAAGATGTTTAATGTTTAGATACATGTAGTATATAATGATAAGATGTTTAGATACATGTAGTATATGATAAGATGTTTCATGTTTAGATACATGTAGTATATGATGATAAGATGTTTCATGTTTAGATACATGTAGTATATGATAAGATGTTTACATGTTTAGATACATGTAGTATATGATGATAAGATGTTTACATGTTTAGATACATGTAGTATATGATAAGATACTTATCATACATGTAGTAGATATGTACATGTAGTATATGATAAGATGTTTACATGTTTAGATACATGTAGTATATAATGATAAGATGTTTACATGTTTAGATACATGTAGTATATGATAAGATGTTTCATGTTTAGATACATGTAGTATATGATGATAAGATGTTTCATGTTTAGATACATGTAGTATATGATAAGATGTTTCATGTTTAGATACATGTAGTATATGATGATAAGATGTTTCATGTTTAGATACATGTAGTATATGGATGATAAGATGTTTCATGTTTAGATACATGATGATAAGATGTTTAATGTTTAGATACATGATGATGAGATGTTTCATGTTTAGATACATGATAAGATGTTTAATGTTTAGATACATGTAGTATATAATGATGATGTGTTTCATGTTTAGATACATGTAGTATATGATAAGATGTTTCATGTTTAGATACATGTAGTATATAATGATAAGATGTTTCATGTTTAGATACATGTAGTATATGATGAGATGTTTAATGTTTAGAAACATGTAGTATATAATGATAAGATGTTTACATGTTTAGATACATGTAGTATATGATAAGATTTTTCATGTTTAGTTACATGATGATATGATGTTTAATGTTTAGATGCATGTAGTATATGACGATAAGATGTTTACATGTTTAGATACATGTAGTATATGATGATAAGATGTTTAATGTTTAGATACATGATGAGATGTTTAATGTTTAGTTACATGATGATATGATGTTTAATGTTTAGATGCATGTAGTATATGACAATAAGATGTTTACATGTTTAGATACATGTAGTATATGATGATAAGATGTTTAATGTTTAGATACATGATGAGATGTTTAATGTTTAGATACATGATGATGATATGTTTAATGTTTAGATACATGATGATAAGATGTTTAATGTTTAGATACATGATGATGAGATGTTCAATGTTTAGATACATGTAGTATATGATGATAAGATGTTTCATGTTTAGATACATGATGATAAGATGTTTAATGTTTAGATACATGATGATAAGATGTTTCATGTTTAGATTCATGTAGTATATGATAAGATGTTTCATGTTTAGATACATGTAGTAGATGATGATAAGATGTTTACATGTTTAGATACATGTAGTATATAATGATAATATGTTTCATGTTTAGATACATGTAGTATATGATAAGATGTTTCATGTTTAGATACATGTAGTATATGATGATACATGTTTACATGTTTAGATACATGTAGTATATGATGATAAGATGTTTCATGTTTAGATACATGTAGTATATGATAAGATGTTTCATGTTTAGATACATGATGATAAGATGTTTAATGTTTAGATACATGTAGTAGATGATAAGATGTTTACATGTTTAGATACATGTAGTATATGATGATAAGATGTTTAATGTTTAGATACATGTAGTATATAATGATAAGATGTTTCATGTTTAGATACATGTAGTATATGATAAGATGTTTCATGTTTAGATACATGTAGTATATGATAAGATGTTTACATGTTTAGATACATGTAGTATATGATAAGATTTTTCATGTTTAGTTACATGTAGTATATGAAAAGATGTTTACATGTTTAGATACATGTAGTATGTGATAAGATGTTTCATGTTTAGATACATGATGATATGATGTTTAATGTTTAGATGCATGTAGTATATGACGATAAGATGTTTACATGTTTAGATACATGTAGTATATGATGATAAGATGTTTAATGTTTAGATACATGTAGTAGATGATAAGATGTTTACATGTTTAGATACATGTAGTATATAATGATAAGATGTTTCATGTTTAGATACATGTAGTATATGATGATAAGATGTTTAATGTTTAGATACATGTAGTATATGATAAGATGTTTCATGTTTAGATACATGTAGTATATGAGAAGATGTTTCATGTTTAGATAAATGATAAGATGTTTAATGTTTAGATACATGATGATAAGATGTTTCATGTTTAGATACATGATAAGATGTTTAATGTTTAGATACATGTAGTATATGATGATAAGATGTTTACATGTTTAGATACATGTAGTATATGATAAGATGTTTCATGTTTAGATACATGTAGTATATGATAAGATGTTTACATGTTTAGATACATGTAGTATATGATGATAAGATGTTTAGATACATGTAGTATATGATAAGATGTTTACATGTTTAGATACATGTAGTATATAATGATGAGATGTTTCATGTTTAGATTCATGTAGTATATGTAGATGTTTCATGTTTAGATACATGTAGTATATGATGATAAGATGTTTAATGTTTAGATACATGTAGTATATAATGATAAGATGTTTACATGTTTAGATACATGTAGTATATGATAAGATGTTTCATGTTTAGATACATGTAGTATATGATGATAAGATGTTTCATGTTTAGATACATGTAGTATATAATAAGATGTTTCATGTTTAGATACATGATGATATGATGTTTAATGTTTAGATGCATGTAGTATATGACGATAAGATGTTTACATGTTTAGATACATGTAGTATATGATGATAAGATGTTTAATGTTTAGATACATGATGAGATGTTTAATGTTTAGACACATGATGATGAGATGTTTAATGTTTAGATACATGTAGTATATGATGATAAGATGTTTCATGTTTAGATACATGATGATAAGATCTTTAATGTTTAGATACATGATGATAAGATGTTTCATGTTTAGATACATGATAAGATGTTTAATGTTTAGATACATGTAGTATATAATGATAATGTGTTTCATGTTTAGATACATGTAGTATATGATCAGATGTTTCATGTTTAGATACATGTAGTAGATGATGATAAGATGTTTACATGTTTAGATACATGTAGTATATAATGATAAGATGTTTCATGTTTAGATACATGTAGTATATGATGAGATGTTTAATGTTTAGAAACATGTAGTATATAATGATAAGATGTTTCATGTTTAGATACATGTAGTATATGATGATAAGATGTTTAATGTTTAGATACATGATGATAAGATGTTTAAAGTTTAGATACATGTAGTATATGATAAGATGTTTACATGTTTAGATACATGTAGTATATGATGATAAGATGTTTAATGTTTAGATACATGTAGTATATGATAAGATGTTTCATGTTTAGATACATGTAGTATATAATGATAAGATGTTTAATGTTTAGATACATGTAGTATATGATAAGATGTTTCATGTTTAGATACATGTAGTATTATGATAAGATGTTTCATGTTTAGATACATGATAAGATGTTTAATGTTTAGATACATGATGATAAGATGTTTCATGTTTAGATACATGATAAGATGTTTAATGTTTAGATACATGTAGTATATGATGATAAGATGTTTACATGTTTAGATACATGTAGTATATGATAAGATGTTTACATGTTTAGATACATGTAGTATATAATGATAAGATGTTTCATGTTTAGATACATGTAGTATATGATGATAAGATGTTTAATGTTTAGATACATGTAGTATATGATAAGATGTTTCATGTTTAGATACATGTAGTATTATGATAAGATGTTTCATGTTTAGATACATGATAAGATGTTTAATGTTTAGATACATGATGATAAGATGTTTCATGTTTAGATACATGATAAGATGTTTAATGTTTAGATACATGTAGTATATGATGATAAGATGTTTACATGTTTAGATACATGTAGTATATGATAAGATGTTTACATGTTTAGATACATGTAGTATATAATGATAAGATGTTTCATGTTTAGATACATGTAGTATATGATGATAAGATGTTTAATGTTTAGATACATGTAGTATATGATAAGATGTTTTCATGTTTAGATACATGTAGTATATGATAAGATGTTTCATGTTTAGATACATGATAAGATGTTTAATGTTTAGATACATGATGATAAGATGTTTCATGTTTAGATACATGATAAGATGTTGAATGTTTAGATACATGTAGTAGATGATGAGATGTTTCATGTTTAGATACATGTAGTAGATGATGATAAGATGTTTACATGTTTAGATACATGTAGTATATAATGATAATATGTTTCATGTTTAGATACATGTAGTATATGATAAGATGTTTCATGTTTAGATACATGTAGTATATGATGATAAGATGTTTACATGTTTAGATACATGTAGTATATGATCAGATGTTTACTGGTTTAGATACATGTAGTATATAATGATAAGATGTTTAATGTTTAGATACATGTAGTAGATGATGATAAGATGTTTACATGTTTAGATACATGTAGTATATAATGATAATATGTTTCATGTTTAGATACATGTAGTATATGATAAGATGTTTCATGTTTAGATACATGTAGTATATGATGATAAGATGTTTACATGTTTAGATACATGTAGTATATGATAAGATGTTTACTGGTTTAGATACATGTAGTATATAATGATAAGATGTTTAATGTTTAGATACATGTAGTATATAATGATAAGATGTTTACATGTTTAGATACATGTAGTATATGATAAGATGTTTCATGTTTAGATACATGTAGTATATGATGATAAGATGTTTAATGTTTAGATACATGTAGTATATAATGATAAGATGTTTACATGTTTAGATACATGTAGTATATGATAAGATGTTTCATGTTTAGATACATGTAGTATATGATGATAAGATGTTTACATGTTTAGATACATGTAGTATATGATAAGATGTTTACTGGTTTAGATACATGTAGTATATAATGATAAGATGTTTAATGTTTAGATACATGTAGTATATAATGATAAGATGTTTACATGTTTAGATACATGTAGTATATGATAAGATGTTTCATGTTTAGATACATGTAGTATATGATTATAAGATGTTTAATGTTTAGATACATGTAGTATATAATGATAAGATGTTTACATGTTTAGATACATGTAGTATATGATAAGATTTTTCATGTTTAGTTACATGTAGTATATGATGATAAGATGTTTACATGTTTAGATACATGATGATATGATGATTAATGTTTAGATGCATGTAGTATATGACGATAAGATGTTTAATGTTTAGATACATGTAGTATATAATGATATGTTTACATGTTTAGATATATGTAGTATATGAAAAGATGTTTCATGTTTAGTTACATGTAGTATATGATGATAAGATGTTTACATGTTTAGATACATGTAGTATATGATAAGATGTTTCATGTTTAGATACATGTAGTATATGATAAGATGTTTCATGTTTAGATACATGATAAGATGTTTAATGTTTAGATACATGATGATAAGATGTTTCATGTTTAGATACATGATAAGATGTTTAATGTTTAGATACATGTAGTATATTGATGATAAGATGTTTA